>NC_056590.1:3465940-3466399 GCF_018340385.1 Cyprinus carpio
CTTAAACCCTGCCATTTCTATAGCCTACTGTACTCAGTTTGGCCTCAGCTACAACTACAATGATTGAGGGCAGATTAGAGTAGAGTAGACATTTGAGGGACAGCCGGTGACGTCCATAGGATGGCATTATGCAAACAAACCTAACAGGTAACTGGTAACATGAAGTGAGATTGGAGTTTCTGACACTCATTTCAGCACAGTAGTTCAGAATCAATTCTTACTTTTAGGAGACAAAACGTTATTTGTCTTGCATTTTAATCTGAAAACTTTTGCAGACCTTTTTACATTTACAAACAGCTATATTGCAATTCATGTGATTCCCTTTCTCTAAGAAGGGACCAGTGATGGCTTCTGCTTTTTCCAAGAATGCTATTCTGCAGAGAGAAGAAAAATTACATGAAACAGTGACAGCTGTAATAAAAAACAAATGTATGGGCCCTGAGAGCAGCACATAGTTTA
>NC_056590.1:3468499-3515999 GCF_018340385.1 Cyprinus carpio
GAAGGTGTTTTGGCATGTCTTCTTCATTTGAAATGCATACGAGTCTGGTTTCAATTACACTAATAATTATAAACAAAATACTTAAAAAATAATAAAACAAAACATTATTTTCCTTGACGGCTTTTAGTTTTTGGCATTGATCATGAACATCTCATTATTTGTCATATATTTCCGGGACGCACTTGCTGTTTGGTGCTGGATTTATTTTGGTGGGTTTTTTTTTCGGTGGTTGGGGGGGTGGACATGTGTGTGGCGGCATGCCAGCATCTGAAATGTACAATGTAAACAAACATAACATTACTTAGTAAAAATCATAAAAATCACCTTTCACTCCCTCAAAATTTAAAATTCTCTTAATGACACATAATACAGGCCTAAACCCTGGGCCATTTTCTAACTAACTGTACTCCTTTGGCCTCATCTACAACTACATGTGATGAGGGCAGATTTAGAGTATATAACGTTTGAGGGACAGCCGTGACCCCCCCCCCCCGTTCCCCCCCCCCCCATGAGGATGGCATTATGCAAACAAACCTAACATGTAACTGTAACATGATTCGAGATTGAGGTTCTGACACTCATTTCAGCACAGTTAAAAGGTTTCAGAATCAATTCTTACTTTTAAGGAGACAAAACGTTTATTTTTGTCTTGCAATTTGATCTGAAAAGGCTTTTGGCAGGACCTTGTTAACATTTACAAACCGCTTTATTGCCATTCATGTGATTCCCTTTTCCTCTAAAGAAGGGACCAGTGATGGCTTTCTGCTCTTTCCAGAATGCTATTCTGCAAGAGAAGAAAAACTACATGAAAACAGTGACAGCTGTAATAAAAAAACAAATGTATGGTGCCTGAAAGCAGTGCATAGTTAGTAAAAATACAGTAATGGATGAATATTGAGTACTCCTGCCCTGAGAGCAGCACATAGTTTAGTAAAATAACAGTATATGAATATTGAGTACTCCTTCCCTGCGGAGCAGCACATACTACACGAAAAATAACAGTACTATGAATATTATGAGTACTCCTTCCCAGAGAGCAGTGCCATATTTGAGTAGTAATAAACAGTAATATAAATGCAGTACTCCTCCTGCCCTGAGAAGCAGCACATAATACACTAAAAAATAACAGTAATATGAATACTGAGTACTCCTGCCCTGAGAGCAGCACAGTAGTTATTAAAATAACAGAAATATAAAGAGTACTCCTGCCCTGAGAGCAGCACGTAATACACTAAAAAATAACAGTAATATGAATATTGAGTACTCCTGCCCTGGAGAGCAGCACATAGTTTATTAAAATAACAGTAATATAAATGGAGTACTCCTGCCCTGAAGAGCAGCACATAGTTTATAAATAACAGTAATAAGAAATATTGAGTACTCCTTCCCAGAGAGCACACATAATACACTAAAAATAACAGTAATATGAATTTTGATTACTCCTGCCCTGAGAGCAGCACATAGTTATTAAAAATAACAGTAAGATGAATATTGAGTCTTCCTGCCCTGAGAGCAGCACCACATAATATACTAAAAAAATAACAGTTATATGACTATTGAGTACTCCTCCCGCCAAAGCCAGCACCTAGTACCCTAAAAAAAACTGTAATATGAATATTGAGTACTCCTGCCCTGAGAGCAGCGCGTAGGTTTAGTAAAATAACAGTAATATGAATTTTGATTACTCCTGCCCCTGAGAGCAGTGCATAGTTTAGTAAAATAACAGTAATATGAATATTGAGTGCTTCTGCCCTGAAGCAGTGCATAGTTTAGTAAAATAACAGTTGAATATGAATATTGAGTACTCCTGGCCTGAGAGCAGCGCATTAGTACACTAAAAATAACAGTAATATGAAATATTGAGTACTCCTGGCCTGAGAGCAGTGCTAATGCTAACGCTAACTGACTGATGAAATGTCAAGGATATATGAACAAGTTCTTTTTTCACTTTTTCTTTTTTTCGCTCATATTGTTTCACAGACGTCGCCTGTTAGGGCATTGGAAAAGCGTGTTTGTACCCTCCTGTTACCACATAACAGCTTTGGGTGCAATCAACAGATGTAGCAGTCAAAATAAAAATGCATGCTATATTATATTTAGACCATGATTATTTGTTCTGTGCCATCTTTGTTCGCTGATTATCTTATTGAAATGTTTAGAGATGTTCATAATTTTTTCATGAAATACATGTTAAATTAACTTACCTTGCAATAAATGCATCCCACGAAGGCGGTCAGTAATGTAATCTGTCTGAAGTATTCCATCTACACTTTCAAATTCCCTCTCACTCCGCCTCTGCTTCAATTTCATTGGTTGAATCTGTAAACCAATCATTTTCCTTTCTGCCCTCAGAACATGTTTGAGTAAGTAAAACTCCCATCTGCGTTTTGCGTGTGTATTGATTAGGGTGTGTAGTGTGTAAATCTGTTCAGTAGTTCTGTGATTTGGAAGGAAGCCAATCTGACTCGGGCTCAGGACATCGTGCTCGTTAAGGAAGTTTACCATTCTATGATTTAAAACTACTGATAAACCCCTTTTTTTTAATCTTTCCCCCAGATTACTGCTCACACAAATGCCTTCTGAAATTATTAGGGTCCAATTTGTCTCCCACTCTTGTGTGAATCGGTGGTAATGAGTCCACGGCTCCAGATGTCAGGAGAGCAGCCTGAACTAAGTACAGTGTTGAATAATTTGAGCACAGCTGTCTGAAGCTCAGGTGTGCTTTGTTTCAGAATTTCACCTAGAATGCTGTCAGGACCACAAGATTTCTTACATTTTTGGCTTTACATTTTTTATATGTAATATATCTTTATATGTAATTGGGAAGTCAAGTGGATTTTGATTATTTTTAATTGTGTCGTCATAAGTTTGTAGATTTTGGCTGATCAGATCATAATTGTCATTGAGTTGTTTTGTTGGGGTTTCTTTATATAAGTTTTCAAAATATTTGTCCAAATGTCTCCATCTTGTATTGGTAGGTCTTGTGGTTTTGTTGTGCTCAGATTATTCCACATATCCCAGAACTGATTTTGATTTATTGAATGTTCATATTTCTTGTAAACTTTTGGTCAGATGGTGTTGCTTTTTTGCTCTAATTGTGTCTTTGTATTGTTTTAGTTTTGAACAGTATCAGTTCTTATGTCGGTGTTGTATGGTTCATGTTTCAGATTTGATAATCTTCTATTTTTTTTCTTAATGTTCTGAAGTCTGAGTCAAACCATTTTCAATCTTTTGTTGTTTTTTTAGTGATTTTTTTTTTTTTGCCTTTGTTTTTCTATTCACATATGTGCTGCTTGATTTCATTTGTAGCCAAATTAACACCATCTTTAGTTATTTCAAATTTTTTTATTCATAAATATAGTGATTTGATTCTTCAGTTCTTCAGATACATTTTTCTGCGCTGTCTGGAGTCCATTTGTATCTCTGCTGGACCTGATACATTTCACAGGTTTCCAGCTTGTTTTGTTCTAGTGTGTGATTTGTTTTAATATAAATGTTAGTTTGGTTATGGTCAGAAAGTGGAGTTTTCTGTTTGACAGTGAATGCACTAAAGGAGGACGGGTCCATGTCAGTGATGGCATAGTCAGCTACACTAGCTCCAAGACCTGAACAACACGTGAACCTCCCTAAAGAGTCCCCTCTGATCCTGCCATTAAGGATGTACAGGCCTAAAGCTCGGCAGAGGTGCACTTACTCTGAATCATTTTTATTTACAGTTTGGTCAAGATTATTTCGCGGTGGAAGTTTTCTTGTGAGACTCAGGGAATTTTGGACAAAGATATATTCATTGCCCTTTGGATCCATGTTATTGTGTTCAGATCCAGTTCTTGCATTAAAGTCTCCACACAGCAGCACATTTCCCTGGGCCTGGAAACGGCTGATCTCTGTGTGGATGGTTGTTCAGGTATTCCTCATCATGGTAAAGGGGGTTTCCTGATGGGGTAATATAGATGGCAAGAGTATATGTGTCAGTGGTTGAAATGCCAATTTAGTTGTTTATTTTTAACCAGCAGTGTTGGGGGGGTGGCTTTTGGTTTCTTCTTTCGTACTCATTTCACTGTGTGGAATTGGCAAATTGGCGCTCCCTGCAGCTGCCGCGCCCCTGCTTGCTGAAAAAAATACGCACTCACTGTACCATGCACAGAAGCTGTGGTGTTGTGAGGGGAGAAGTGTAAAAGGGGATGGGGCGAGAGGCGCGGCGTGGCGACATTTCAACCTCTGGGTCTCTCTCTCAAATGGAACGGACAGGCGGGGGGGGAATGGACGGGGACGGGGGATCCACACTAGTAATATAATTAATAATAGTGACTTTTTGCTAAATAGTTTACGAGGTCCACAAAACTTCACATTAGAGTCCATGAGGAGGAGAAAATATGGATCAGATCTGGAGTCAGTCACACACTTTCGACTTTCTTCCAAATAACGCACATTTCATTCATAATGTTATAATACAGGCCTATAGTTCCTGCAAATGAAACTAGGTAATACAAAACGATTATGCGGTCATCAAGGTGAATTGGTTTAGTCCTTGACTTTTTAGTCTCGTCGTGAGTGACAGTTGGGGGGGATGGTAAACAAGTAGATATAACAGCACCAAATAAACAGAGATGGAGAAGAAAAGGTCAAAGCCATCAGGTGCCCAATTTCGAAATAAAAGAAAAGAAGAGGAGAAACGAGCAAAAGATAAAAGGTATGCAACTATGTTCTCTCTCTCTGTATGATTACAGTATACATTTCATGAATGAAGGACTAATGTTAATTGGTGGTGGGTATAACTCTTTGTTAGCCTTTTTGCAATGATGCTTGCTTTGCTTATACAACAATAATTTGGTTTCAACTCAATCAGGAGATCTAATTTATAATATTGTGCTTTGCAATAAAACTGTTACAAGTTCAGTTATCATTTCCATCAGTTGGTTTAACGTTAGGCCTTGTAAATAACCAACGACGTTTTCAAATCTGTAGGTTAAAGACGAACATTTGCTTTTTATTTGCTACACAGTATGTTAAGTATAGTTTCCTAAGTATAGTTTTACAAGTCATAACTAAAAGTGTGTCATGCATAGAATTTGAGGCAGTAACCAAAGAGCTAATGGTTCCTCCATGAAAGTTAGATTAATATACAAATTTTTGGTTGAAAAATATCCTGAAACCCAAAAAGTTTTTGGTGATTAAAAAATAAAATCCCATTGTTTTTGCCTATATATATAATTTAAAGTCATTTTATTTTTTAAACAACTGAGTCCCAGTGACCATAGCATAACATGAATAAAATATAATTTTTCAATAAATTTTTTTTTACTATTTGTTTCTATGCTCTAAACAATGTGATGACATGGGGGGGGGGGACAAAAAAAAAAAAAAAAATTAAATGTTTTTTTTCCGGGTCTAGGAGGATATAGCGTGTAATGACAGACATTTAGTGTGTAAGAGCATGTTTATGTAACCCTTCTATTATGTTTTGAGTCAATTTGACCCCAGGCTGTTTTAGCTTTATAAAAACATTATCCTATGGTCTTCTGATTTCAAATGCAATTCAATTGCAATTTCAGGGGCACTTCTAAAATATTTTGGAGCATCCTCTGCCACTGGTCAGGATGAGCCAACCACCTCCCCCGGCTACACAGGCCTCTTCTGGAATGGTTGTGTGTGTTCAGGATGAGCCAACCACCTCCCCCGCTACACATATGTCTCCACAAATATCTGATATTGAGGATGAAGACCTCTTTGCCTCTACTTCTCCCCAGCATGAGCTTTCAGGTGTGCATATCTATGTGTGTGTGTGTGTGTGTGTGTGTGTGTGTGTAGGCTACAAGACAACTGGACAACTGCAATTTAATGTAATTTTAATATTTCTGATAATTTATGAGTAGGACTATGTTTTTTCATTGCTATGTGTTTTGAGAAATATGCCAATATGCTGTCTGATAGAAATGCCTGGAGCTGAACCCCCACGGTGTGCCCACTGTTGAGGATGAGCCCCTGTAAACCGACCCTGCTAACTGGCCCTCACATCTGACTGACAGGATTCGGACTGAGCTGGTTCGCAGAGGGACCAAGTAAGGTGCCACCTGGCTTTGTTTTCCGTAGGAATGAGAGTGATGGGAGAAGTTGCCACCACCAATATTTTAAGAAGACATTAGTAAGTGGTGAAAAGATGGCAAGAAGTTGGCTGATTTATTCAATTAAGAACAACAGCCTCTTTTGCTTCTGCTGCAAATTGTTTTCCAAGAGGAACATCAATTTAACAAGTGCAGGAATGGCAAATTGGAAACATGCAAGCAATTATCTCACATCACATGAAAACAGTACAGAACACCTCAATTGCATGAAAGCATGGAATGAACTGTCAGCGAGGTTAAAAAGTGGGACAACTATTGATAAGCAGGAGATGGCACTTCTGGAGGCTGAAAGGGTGAGATGGAGAGCAGCTGACACGTCTCACTGCTATCGTGCAGTCACTGGCCATTTGAAATTTGGCTTTAAGGGGACACACAGAAACACTGTTCACACCATCAAATGGGAACTTCCTCAAAGAGGTCGAACTTATGGGCAGGTTTGATCCCATCATGAAAGATCACCTTAACCGTGTCGAAAGAGGAACAGCAAGTCATAACAGCTACCTAGGCCATCATGTGCAGAATGAGCTGATTGATTTGTTGAGCAGCAAAATCATATCTGCTATAGTGGATGACATCAAGCAGGCAAAGTTTTTTTCAATAATTTTGGATTGCACCCCAGATATAAGCCACACAGAACAGTTGTCAGTGGTCATTACAGTGGTGTCACTGATGGAGAAGCCCCATATCAGGGAACATTTTATGGGATTTTTGGAGGCAGAGGAGTCCACAGGCCAGCACTTGGAATTCATGATCCTGACGAGACTTGAGGAGTTGGGAATTCCTTTTGAAGACTGCAGAGGACTGTCATATGACAACGGGGCAAACATGAAAGGCAAAAATAAGGGAGTTCAAGCCAGACTCTTAGAAAAGAATCCCTGAGCTCTGTTTGTGCCATGTGGGGCACATACATTGAATTTAGTTGTGTGTGATGCTGCTAAGGGATCTGGTGATGCTTTAAGTTACTTTGGTGTCCTGCAAAAGCTGTACACATTATTTTCAGCCTCCACCCAAAGATGGGCCATACTAAAGAACCATGTGAGCATCACCTTAAAGATGTGAGCAGAAACAAGGTGGGAGAGCAAGGTCAAGAGCGTCGAGCCCATGAGGTACCAGGGAGCTGCTGTGAGAGAGGCTTTAATTGAGGTGAGAGACCACACCAAAGACCCTGCTATAAAGGCTGAGGCCCAGTCTTTGTCTGAGGAGGTGGGGGGGGTCGTACCACTACAGCATCTGCACGGTTGTTTGGGTATGACATGCTATCTGCAATACAGCATGCCAGCAAACTCATGCAGTCTCCTAACATGCATGTGGACCTAGCCGTGAGTCTTTTGAAGAAGACTGAGCGAGATCTCCAGAGCTACAGGGCAACTGGCTTTGTGACTGCACAGATGGCGGCCAAAAGATTTTTGTGAAGATATGAATGTGGAGGCTGTATTAAAACTTAGGAAGGCTGAGGTCCACAAAGCGCCACTTCTCATATGAATCACATGATGAGCCTTTCAGTGATGCACTTAGGAAGTTGGAGGTTGAATTCTTCAGTGTTGTCGTTGATGCAGCCACGTCAGCCATCAAAGAGAGATTTTCCACATTGGAAAATGTGGGAAAGAAATTCTGAGTTTTGACCAATTTCCCAAGTCTTGCAGACGTGGAGCTGACAGATCAATGCGAGGCACTTGCCACCACACTGCACTTTAAGGGGCACTCTGATTTGGACAGTAAAGAGCTTGTGCAGGAAATTAAGAACTTCCCTGACCTGCCATCAAAGACCATGTGCTTCCTTGGGCTTATCACTTTTATGGATGATAAGGATCTATTGGAGATCTACCCCAACTTTTGGACTGCTCTCAGGATTGCACTTACTCTGCCAGTCACTGTGGCTCAAGCAGAGAGGAGCTTTTCAAAACTGAAGTTGATCAAGTCATACCTGAGGTCCACCATGTCCCAGGATCGGCTCACTGGACTTTGCCGTCATCAGTATCAATCACTTAATAGGGGAGCAGATTGCATACGATGACATCATTGATGATTTTGCATCAAGGAAGGCAAGAAAGGTCAGATTAGTAGTTTGTTTTCTGTTCTTTAGTTTGTTTTTTCTGTTCTGGGCCTATGCCCTCTTTAGTGTTTTTTCACATTTGTGTGATGAAGAATTTGTGTTATTTAGAATATTTATTCTATATTTTATTTGTATAATATTCTTAATATTTTTTGTTGATAATAATATTGTTGCTCTCTGCTTTTGTTACTTTTTATATATCTGATTGTATATGTTTTTGGCATATTAATATAGTGTATATTTATTTAAGTTCTGATAACTTATACTCATATTTTGTGCAGAATGGTGTTCATTGTCCTTTGGCAATGTTGGACATGGAAATTGTGCACCTTAAAAAGTGTGTTTGCTGTTTAAATTGCAATAGTTAATAACTTAATTCTCTTAAGTCTGGCTTTCTAATGAAGGATTTGTGCAATTAACAAAATAACACTAATCATTTTAAAATAAAATATAACTGTTTGTGCAGAACTTTGTTTGTTATTTTTGTGTGTGTGTGGGGGGGTTGGGGGGGGGGGCGCTCGAAAGGGGTCTCGCCCAGGGTGTATTTCAATGTAGAACCGCCACTGGCTGTACGCAGAGAGTTCGTTTTTCTTCTTGTACAGTATCTATCTATCTATGACAAAACATTTAAACTGTAAGCTGTTAAAACTACTTTAAACTTCTAACTATTTCAGACTGAAAACCATCAAACTTAAAACTTTTTAAACTTCTTAAACTTTTCAAACTTTTTCAAACTTTCTGGTCTGGCTTTTCTCAAACTTTTTTTATCTAGTTATTGTTATTATTATTTTTTTATCCCAGAATCAGTAATAATTTATACTAAAATGCTTTTTTGACTGTCAGTCAATCTAAGTACTATACTATATATTGTGCCTAAACATGTAATTAATAATATCATGTACAAATATAAAGTACAAATGTAACAAAATATTAAATAAGTTGACCTTTTTTTTCTCTCTTTATCTGAAATTTCAAATGCTGAATGCTGGTTGTGTTTACTATAAGTAAAAACCTTTGAGCATCATTAGAAATAGACAAATTTCACATGCTTGTTCTTATTGCTTTTAGTGAGCGTTTACTACTTGAGTATTGTTCAGCACAGTCAATGACCATGTATTGTGCAAATCATTCAAAGGTCAAAAAGGTACATGTACTTGTTTATACAGAGTACACTTACAATCTTTAAAGTAAAGTATTTTGTATCATTACATACGGCCTGAAAACTCCTCATTTTTCCCCAATTCATGCCTTTTTCTCTCCCCCCCACCCCCCCCCAGTTACGTTTTCTATACCTCATTTATACCACTCATCTGCCTTCTTCTAGTTCTGTTTAATATAAGAGAAACTTCAATGTTTTGATGAAATGGATGTTTAAGCACTTTTTTTAAAGTTTTTTTAAAACCTGTTTTCCAAATTGAATTTATTTCAATAATTTTTCATTTTTGAGCAGACCAGTTACAAGTCTATTTATTACCTGATTTGAGTTTTCTTGAACTGATAATGTAACATAGTAAGTTGTTTTAACTTCTTGAGTTAAAACAAAGAGTATCTTTAAGTTGAGTTAACTCACATTTTTAAGGCACCAGGTGAACTTTCGTTTTTAAGTTTAACCAACGTTTTACAGTGCATAAGTTTTCAGTATTCAAATTGAAACGTTCATGCAACTCCTTGAAATGGTAAATTTTGTGTAAATTTTTTTTAGGATACCTCTCTAATTTTATTATTAATAAAAAAAACTTATCTGTTATTGACCATACTTTTTTCCAATTAACATTTTCATATTTAGTAGACCAAAACATTGTGGAACAAGGCAAATAGTTTGTTTTTAAAATATTTCTAATTTATTTGTAACTACGTTTATCTATTACAATATTAATATCCCCAATAAATATTGTATCACTACAAAAACTAGTTTGATGATCAATGTTTACAAGAGAGAATCCAGGATTTCGTAATAGTGATACAACTCTGCTCAAAGGTAATAGAGTATTATTTTGGCCTCACAGGGATCATACATTTTTTGAGAAATTCAGAATATGTTAAAAGCAGACCTTGTTCATAAAGCAACTGACTAACTGTAAGAATTCCATTGTCGTGTCTGAATAAAGATTGACTTTTTTTGTACAAGATATCTTTATTATTCCATATAAAATACCGATGCGGTTAAAAGTTATGTTTATAGATTAACTGCCAAGCCAGCAGTTCCTGCTTATGAAAGTTTGCCAGTTTAACTGGGATTTTTTTTCAACTGAAAAATTACGTTTTAAAAGAATATTAATTCCACCCAAAGAATTAAATATGGAAAACATTCCATACACTATCTTTATTTGTAATCAATTCAATTATCCATTTTATCGCCGTATGCATCAGACGTCACAACTGTCCGTGGGCGTGCCGTCTGAAGCTGAGACTAACTTTGTTCTTTTCAGGCTCTGGATAGATTTCCTTATGCGCATATATACGAAATAATAGGGCAGTCGACGCTAAACAGTGTTTCAGCGTCACCGAAGCGCGTGCTGGAGCTCACGAACTTTGACGACAGGAACAGTCGGAACCCTTCAGCTGTCAGAATAGTTTACTGCTGTCTTGTTTTGTGCCTTAGAATAAGTCGTTATCTTACCGTAATATCATTGATGAAGATTCAGAGCGTCCGTGACGTTCATGTTTGCGCAGGCTAAGTTTGCTATTTCACCGTGAGCAACAAACAGTGTAGAACAATGATTTTAGAGAGAATATCTCCAAGAATGTGCTATTTATTCATGCACAGGGTAAGAGTCGTCTAATACTGTGCATATGTTATATGATAAGCATGCTTTTATGGGTGTTCAGCACATATTCACATTTAAAAGGGGTGATTATTAGAAACACTTGTGAAACAAAGCACTTGTTTATTAACACACAGATGCAAACTTCTGTGCGTGGGTAGAGGGGTCTTACACAAGGATATGAGAGAAGTGATTTCGAAGTATATTTGAAGTGAGAACCTAAGTTCCTCACTTTGAGTCATCGTGTGTCCCGTCGTCCAGGCCGTGCTGAGACAGGCCCACTCCTCCTCGGTGCCGCCGCAGCCGGTGCCTCCGCTCCTCCAGACGCTGCAGCGCTACCTGACGGCCCTGGAGCCGCTCCTGCCGCCCGACGAGCTCGAGCACACCCGCAGGATCGTGCAGAAGTTCGGCTGCCCTGGAGGTCTGGGCGAAAAACTGCAACGAGAGCTGATTAACAGAGCAAAGCACTCACACAACTGGGTGAGAATAGCAATGTCAATATCATGATTTATTTGGACAGGCTTTAGTACTGTGGTACTTGTTGGCAATGTTTAAAGCAGAAATGCCATAATAGGCTGGGCTGGTGTGTGTGTGTGTGTCTTTTTGCAGATTTCAGATTGGTGGGTGCAGTGGGCATATCTAGAGTGCAGGCAGCCCTTGGCAGTGCATTCAAACCCTGCCATCTCTTTGCCCAAACGTGACTTCACTGACTGGAGAGGTCAACTAGTGTATGTGACAGCCAGCATCAACACACACACGAACAAACACCCTTACAGACATAAATGTCATCTTCAGTGTCATACCTTTCCTTTCATATGGTTCAGATAATCGATTGCACAGTAATGTCAACGCATTAAACAAGCCGTTTTATCTGATACATCTAAGACAGTATTAGGGTTGCATACTTAATCTATATATGTGTTATGTCTGCATTGTATTTTGTGCAGGTTTGCATCGAAGCTAATTGCAGGAGTGTTGGACTTCAAAGCTCAGGTGGACAGGTCTGGATAATATTAACACACAGTGGCAGATTTACCCATTTATGTCCGAGCACCTGTGCTAATTTAATGGCTAACCTTTAACTCACGCTGGTGTGCAAGTTTCAGTCAAGCAGTGCCAAACACTGGAACTTAATATCATGATATCATTTCTAAATTGATCATACTGTTGCTGTCTGTCGCTCAATATGACTCCCTATCTCTCTTTTTCTTTTTTACTTGATTCCTATCCGCATGTCCTCTCTCTCGCTCTCTTGCTCATCCAGTGGGAAGCTGGCGCTAGAGTACATGCGCGGACAGCCGTTATGTATGGAATTGTTTCCTCAGTTGTTCTCCTCCTGCCGAATCCCAGGCCCCAAACATGACCTTGTGGTTCACTATGGACGTCCACGCCGTGGCCCAGCTCACATTACAGTGGTCAGGAACTACCAGGTAACCTAGATTACTTAGTAAGTTATCCTAATAAGTTTTTGCAGTTTGTTCCACATGTCGGCAGTAGTTTGCACAGTAGATTCAGCATGTTGAATAGGTGTTGGTGGCGTCAGCGAGCGTGAGAACTCTGATTGGATGTGCAGTTTAGCGAACATGTCAGTGCACGAGAATTAAAGTGAAAGATAAAAAATGAGTAAGTAAACCAAGACTATACAGACAGAAGCTGTTCTAATGTTACGTTATCTTTCCTACCTCTGAGGGACGACCCATGTGATTCGCGTAGATCCAAGGATTTTTTCTAGAGGTCGACCGATAGTGGATTTGACCGATAGCTAGGTTGGACCACACTGGCCGATACCGATTACTCAACCGATAGTTTTTAAAATGGATGCTAAATGAAAACTAAAACAGTGCTTTACTATTTTTAAAAAGCAGTAGCAGTACTGAACCATACTTTATAAATGAATAAACATGTTAATATGAATTATTATATTGATCATTAAAGTTATTTCATAGTTTCCTAATGTTAAAAAAAGAAACTTTAAAATGTAAAAATGTGGCATGTTAGTATTAGTAAATGTTGGAACAATACTTCTACAGCTTTCATTAATATTACAAATAGACTCTTACTGTTAAGTATTACCATTTCATTTCAACAGTCATGCTTAAAAATGGATCTTTAAATATCTACAGTACACAAGGCCATAGCATTAAAATTACATAGATTATTGATATTGTATGTGTACTTACACTTTATTTATATATTTATATGTAGATAAAAATATTAGAGGATATTGTGCCGAAAGACCATTGCCGTTTATGACCCTGAGCACTTGTGGTGTGTACAGCTCAATTGTGCTGATGCACTGCTCACTTTAAAGTCTAAAAACTGGAAAATGGTGCTACAGTTGTCATTATGTCTCAAGCTGGTCCACTATTTGAGAACACCTGCACTGTAGCGTTTAAAACCAAAATGCTCAAAACAACTGCAAAATACAAAACCCAAGCTGCTTCTACTTTCAGCACCATATCTCATTTCAGAAATTTTGGCCAACTACAGCATGTTAGGGCACTTACACACAAGAGGGACGTGTGTTTTTAATATTTATGTAGTTGTCTGTAAACATTCACTAGTCACTGTGAGCCCTCTTTTCATTCTGTTAAGCATCTAGTTACTTTGTCAAGTTTGAAAAGGTTTTCTTTAAATAAAGCTCGAAAAGCCTTCATTTTATTTAATGTATGTGATGTAAGAAATGTTATTCTGCCTGATCTCTCCTAAATTCATTATTGATTTGTTCAACCATCAGCCACACATTGCTGTTTCTGTGAGTACTTGCTCCTTAAGTTGAGATACACCAATTGTGTTTTGGAAGTTTCAAAGTCATATAGTGAGGAGATAATGAAAACACAAATATATTAAACGGTTCATTTTGGGTTCTTGTAATAAATTATTTAAAACCAACACACACATATACCTTAGTGATTAATGAGTGGTTGTTTGTAGTTTTTTCAGCTGGATGTTTACAACAGTGATGGAACACCACTGACAGAAAGTCAGATCCATGCTCAGCTGTTGCGGATCCGCTCTCAGTCGTGGAAAACCGATAAGGAACCGATGGGGATTTTGACCAGCGAGCATCGTCACACGTGGGGTCAGGCTTACACACGCTTGCTCAGAGGTAAACCTGACCTGCTCACTCAACTAGTGTTAAACACATCACCAGAAAAGATCCATGCGATGCAAGAGTGATGCGCAGAAGGGTTGTTATATACAAGTTCACTCGTGTGACCCACTGTGGATTTTGAGACCGATTAAACTTCACTTTTTACCATCTAGCTGCACTGTCGAGAATTTCATGCTTGATTTAAACTTTTTGTTTGTTTATTTTTATTTCTTCTCCAGACAAAATCAATAAAGAATCTGTGAGGCTGATCGAGAAATCCATCTTTACGTTGTGTTTGGACTCTCCAGTTATGAGGATTTCAGATGAGAAGTAAGAATTGTTTATACATTGATTGATTAATTGTGGATTATACTGACAGTTACTAGAGCTAAGCAGTGTATTTACATCTAATTAATGACTAAATTGTTTATATCTTTTCCAGTGATTATTCAATGAGATTCCAAGTCTTTTTAAGGTGGCTGCTTACTGACACACAAGTAGAATGGCAGCACAGATTTTGCATGGAGGTGGGACTTACTCAAACAGCGGCAATCGCTGGTTTGACAAGACCCTGCAGGTGAGCCACATGGCCCAGGGCTGTTCTTAATGCTCTGTCATTTAGACTAGGACTGGCTTCTGTTAATAAGTTAAGGATGGTGAATGGCCCTTTTTTCAGGTAACTTATTTGTAAAGCAAACCCTGATGGCACAATTAATGTTGTAATTTGTGTATGGTGTAATGTAATGTTCATCATTACTCAACTGTCATTCATAGAGTTAATGTGGAGGACTGCAGCTTTACACGTAAGATCAACAAGGGTTGGACAAAATAATGTGAACACCTGTGAAATAGGAAATATTTCATTAAGGTGTTTTACCACCATTTGCCTACCAACCTTCTCAGAATAGATTCATACAACTTTTGAATAGTCTCCTCTCCAGCTGAATGTTGAATGCTGTTTCTTAAGAGATGTTGATGGTGGGAGTCTGCTTCTCACCGTTCTCTCCAAAACTGCTCACAGTGTTTGGTAATATTCAAGTTAGGTGGTTCTTCTGACCAGGGCAGATGTTGAAGTTCATCTAGAGCCGCGTGTACACAGAAATTACCCGGAACAATTGTACCAGGAACTTTTTTTTCCCAGGATCCCCCCCCCCACCACCACCCGCCAGACCTGTTGCATTCTGCATTTCCACCGTGGTCTAACACAGAGGTTTTCAAACTGTGGGTCGCAGAATGGAACAAGGTGGGTCACACAAAGTCACTTGGGTGCAGCTAAATTTGCGTTTCAATGACACACACACACACACAGTTCCAGTCTAGGGCTGCACGATATAGCCTACCAACATTAATTATGAACTGCAAAATCCTTAGTGTGATTTTTCGATTTGCAATTAAAGTTCCGATTTGAAACAGCGTTGCGGGTTTTGAAGGGCGGGTGTGCAAGAGTTGTATTACAGTGAGGGTCTCAAATTAAAGGTTCGATCAGTCCCATTATTAATGAGAAAAAAACTCGCTCACTTCAATGCTCTGTATTCTGCATGAGATTGCATACACCAGATAATTCAAATGATAAAAAATGCACTGTTTTTTGTATTCGGAAAACAGTCTGTAAAAAGCATTTCACATGTACGGGGTGAGCAGGGCAAAAACGCAGGGTTAATTGTAACACTACAAGATTAATTTCCACTTAACAAAATTTACAAAATTTCACAATATTTCCTTGACATATCATCTCTAGAGAAAAAATTTACCAAAAGTTCAAAAATCTTTTGAAGATACTGCTGGACGTTTATTTAACCATTGCAAAAGTACATTTCTGATTGTAGTAAATTTGTCATCTCGTTTTTTTTATTGTTTATTTAAAATGAGACGCATCTGTTTATTATTAACTATTTCACAATTATTTTAATCTAAATTTTAATCTCCAAACTGTTTTAGATAGTTCTGCTTTGCTTCTTATGCTTTCCTAAATAAAAGTGTGTGGCCCACCGCTCTCCCTCACACACACACACACACACACACACACACACACACACACACACACACACAACAGGAAGGACCATGAATGCATTTTCTGCACTGAACCCCACGATGAGTTTAACACACGCAGCGCAGATTACAGTTCACTGGAGTGAGCCTGTTTCACGTTTTTATGGAAGTTTGATATTTTAACGTTTGAAAACAAATTAAAACTTAAATATTAGTAGTGAAATTTTACAGTTTTTAAAGTAATTTTAAAGTATTTTTCTTAAATACTTAATTTCTGTCATTAAACTTTTAATTCAGATTAGGCTTAAAGTAATGTCTATTGTTTTTCTTTTTTTCAAATATTTTGGTGGGTCGTGAAATAGATTATACTTGTCTCGGTGGGTCGTGGAATGGAAAAGTTTGGGAACCCTGGTCTAAAAGTACAGTGAAGATTAGGCAAATAGTCTGGTGACGTAGGTCTGCGTGCATTTCTTAATACAAAGTACGCAAATTTCGGACTTGCATTCTCGGTAGTTCAGACTTAGCGAGTGTGAACTCCCGCGGACGGGACGACGCAAGTCCAGTAATTCTGCAAACAGCAGCGTACTTGATAACATCAGTCAGCTCGCCTTGGCTACTGCAATTTTCCTCACTATATAATTACAATAAGACAAAAAAGGATATAAAACACCACTGTCTCCTTTCATTTTCATTTGAACATATTAATAGCCGCAGAAATGTAGTTCAGGGAAATGTGTATATAGCCTACATTACAATGAAACTAAATATTATATCAAACAGTACTGATTTTTTTATTTTAATTTTAACAAATTAGCAGATTAATTGAATAAAGACCAAAGATTACCTGTTAGTTTACACAAAACAAATTATATTTTATATCTTCTACCACTAAAGAAACATCAGAGCCAGCGGCACATATCAGAAGGACTAGCCGAGGTGAAACTGCTCTAGGCGGATACATGATCACTGAGCTGACCGTCTCCGAAATCAGCGAAACACATTTTTAAATAGGCGCTGTCTTTATACATTAACTGCAGATTTGAGTTTTAAACAACTACATTCTCGCCTGAAATACTTTTAAAACTACATTTCATGACACAATAACAGTAATATTTTGAAAATGATCCGAATAAATGGTGGTTGAAATCACAATGCTGCGTGAACTCAACCAATCAGCATGCTCTGCGCCCAAGTCCCGCCCCCGAAAGTTCTGGACCTTTGTAAAAGTACTACCTTGTGAGCAGGGACTTTCTGAGGGGCATTTTTTTTTACCCATAGCTTTATTTAGATCCTGTTTCGAGTACCCCAGCCCAAAGTCCCTAGTTCCTGGGTAAAGTTCCAGCTGTGGAAACGAGGCTTAGGTGCTCCACTTGTTCAGGTTTTAAGATCATAAAAGCATGTAGCATTGGTGTCTGTGATGTAAAGTTTTAGTAAATTGCAAATCTTTCTTGGGTGTTGGCTTTGTGAAGTTCTCTGTGGTCAGTTTTGTGGAAACAGGTTCATATTGAGGTTTGCTGTCACTCTTCCATGTTGTATTTACACAGTCCTTTATAGTCTACAAAATCCATCAAATTCCACTACATTCACCAATTTTCACTTTTCTCGAACAATATTTTCTCTTCGCTGACAGTCTTTCCATGCTTTCCACACAGTTGCCCAACTGTTAAGGTTACAGATGTTCCTGGTAAACAGGCTCCAATGATTTATTATCAGTTTCACCCATGGCTTGTATTAAATATTGCTGAAAACACCTTAAACTACATTGACATACAAACTAGAATATATACAGTAGACACTGAAAAAAATAAATGAAAGCTTATAATAATGGGTGTTCACATTATTTTGACCAACCCCTGTATAAAGTAGCACTTACATTGAATAAAGATAATAATAGAAAAAATTATGTATTATTATTGTTTTAATAATAATTATATTATGTTTGCATTTCCAAATTTTTGTCAAGTGCCAAAAAGTGCCCTTGCAGTAATTTATGCTGTGAATTGCTGAATATAGTATTTCGAAATTATCTTATTTTTATTTGAATTTTTTTTTTGTTTTTTTTTGTTTATTTGCTTGGGATTGAATTCAGTATTGAGTAAATCATGATTAATCGCATTTAAGTACTTTAATCAGTTTCAGCTTTTCTTAATTGTCATTGTTAACCTTTTTGCCCCCCCGCCCCCCCATATCTGTTTACTTGTTTTTTATTATTATTATTCATTTCCCCCTCTGTTTCTGTGTTCAGTTTGTTGTTGGTGAGGATGGGTCTTGGGGTCTCTTGTATGAACATGCGACAGCCGAAGGTCCACCTATATCCACATTGTTGGATCACGTACTAGAATACTGGTATTTACAAACTCATGCCTTAAGGCAAAAACACACAGATACAAACTTTTCTGTGCATTTCTGATCTGCATTGCTTTATCAGGCAGCATCTCACTAGCCAAATAGCTGTCACACCGACAACCGTTTTTGATGAATTCTCGCCCTTTTCTGGTGGAGGTTTATGAGGCTGACAACTTTAAATTATATGAAAAATCGGCTAGTAAGGTGCTAGCCTAAAAAAGAGATTTGAGTGGTCACAGTAATTGACCATGTTTTTCTCTGTTAGTAAGAAACCGGACAGAATGCGAGCTCCTTTGGTTCCTCTGCCCATGCCCAAGAAACTCTACTTCTACATCAATTCTGAGATCAAATGGGATCTAGAGATGGCCAAGCAGAACCTGGATATGTGAGTTCAAATGTTGTTACTGTTTTGGGCTCTTTTTGGTTCATTTTAAGATCAGACACACCACAACAATCTGGTTTAGCTGCAGAGGCTTAGCTGTGCTAGCTGGGAGGTTGGCCAAATACAGCATTGCAATAGTCCAGTCTTGAACTGACAGGAGCTTGGACTAGGAGCTGCCAGTCTAAATGTTCTAACGTTATAATAAAGTGATCGCAATACCGTACTTACTGTCTCCTTAAGTAGTGTTGTGGTACCACTCATAATGTTATTGCAGGGCTTCTCTGTTGCATTAACAGTTTACAGCAGCATTGCCAACTTTATCTAGGTTGCGAAACTCACCAGTGCAGCCCCATAAGCACAAGGTCTCGCTTTCCCAGCACATTTACACCTTTTTCTGCATCTGCTCTATTTTCAATATGTGCTGCTAATAATTTTTTGCTCCATGAACACATGGGTTAGATGATGTTTTGCGATGTTATGGCACGTCAAGTTAAAAGTTCAATGTTTGAAAAACATTGTCAGAAAAACCACACATTTTGGATCCAATCTCTTTACCAGATCCTGTCATAAGACATTTGCTTTTTCTGGTATCCCAGTGCAGTTAACATTAGAGTTTTGTCTTCTATCCAAAGCAGTTCAAGTTCTGTTTGACATCCAAAAATGTCATCAGCCAAGAGGAACGGGTAGAGCAAAAAGCATGGTAAAAATAAGCAGAGTTTATATAATAATAAGAGTTTAATGAATAATCTTAGTTGTGTCTGTTTCAATGTTGGACCTTGTCTGACAAGCATGTTATTATAAAAAAGCAAATTCATTGGAAAATTACTGTTGCATTTTGCATGTCATTTAAAACCTTGAGATGGATACATACTTGTGAAGACAGCACAGCACTCAACATAAGATGAAACAGAAATAGAAAACAATTGAAATGAGTATACAGTATATTATATAATTTAATATAAAAATAGATTTATGAAGTAATAGAAAATAAAAACCAAATAGTATAAAATAAATACAAAACAGAATAAATTAACTACAACACATAATCACACACACACAACACACACACAAACAAAAAAAATAGGTTGCTATTAAGAACTCACACATTTCACATTAAAACAACTATATATATGTAAAAATAAGAGAATATTAACTGGTCAGCAAACACTGCCCCCTGTTCTGGTTGGTGTTGTACAACTACAACCCAGTTTTACCAGGATGGATTGCATTTTAAGAATATTTTTCCCATCAACTGTTTGCTTGCTGCAAAGAAGCGTTGAGATAATGAAAGCACATGATCTCTGAATCATCACTCTCTGACAGCAGATGGCGCTAAAAATGCAGCCCTTACCGTGTAAATCCCATGAAAGGCAGCAAGAAATATGAGCCTTTCAGATTTGTGGATTTGGGTGTCCATCAGGCCAAATTTTAACAACAGGAAAATCTGAGCTGTGCATGTGTGTGTTTTGATTCATTGTATTCACCACAGGAACCAGATGAGAAAATTCCTCTGAACACAATCTGACTTTCCAATGCAGCCACATGGAACTGAAAGTTGCTGGTTTCGTCTGGTCAGAGGAGAACTGGATTAATAACTTCTACTAGCAAGCCTGTAGCTCAAATACTATTTAAACTGAACTGATCAATAATTTCTGTCACCGATAGAGCTTTGGTTCCTCTGGCTTGCTTAGTTGGGGACACTTCATTTCCAGCGATATCGTTGATGTGGTTGCACAAATACTATTTAAACTGAACTGAGCTGGATGATGACATCACTGAATTCAATGATGGACTGACTTTAACTGAAAAATGATTGTTTACTATTGTCATTTTGCATTATTGACACACTATTTTCTTATTTAATACTGCAAAGTTGCTTTGACACAATCTGTATTGTTAATAGCTCTATATAAACTGGACTACATTAGTAGTGGTGCAAAAGCTGTGCGCCTTTATGATTGTTCCCATGAGTTTGTGTAGATTAAGTAGTGGAGGAAATCAAGAACTGAATTCTGATGATAATAAAATGCTCATTTTTATTTTTAAAACTAAATTCTCCCCTTAGTCTCATCAACGATTTGGACATCAAATGTTTTAACTTCCAGTGCTTTGGAAAAGAGTTTGTCAAACAGCTCAAGCTGAGTCCAAACTCCTTCATCCAGGTGGCGATTCAGCTGGCCTACTACCGGTGAGGCTTGAAGAAAACACTCTGTCATCCTCCAGTAATGACAGATAATCAAAATGAATAAGCAAAGTGTGTGTTTGGCTCCTATTCTCTGCTAGAGTCCACAGTGAAGTGTGTGCAGCCTGTGACATCGCCTCTCTGAGGATGTTCAGGGGAGGACGAACAGACTATATCCGCTCTCCGACCAATCAGATGCTGAGCTTCATACGGGCCTTTGATGATGACGCTGTTTCTGTGAGTACCACCTGAGATTCACATTTATAAGTAGCACTGATCATTAAATGTATGCGTGTGTGTGTTTGCATGTGTTTTAGAAAGAAGCCAAGGTGCAGCTGCTGAGAGAGGCTGTTGATGCATACAGCGTCCTCACAGAGCAGGTGAAGAACATGGAACCTTCTGACTCTCTGCCCAGATCCTAATTTATGTTGACCGTATAATGAGTGTCATTTTTGATCAGTCACTGATGGGGCAGGGTATAGACCGCCACCTGCTGGGTCTTAAACTTCAAGCCATCGAGGAGGGACTGAGCGTGCCCAGAATTTTCATGGACACGGCCTATGGACTTGCCACTCACTGGAAACTCCGAACAGGACAGGTAACTTTGAGATACATTCAAACAAAAGCTGACACCTTGAGCCTCATTCTCAGGTCATAACCATTTTGGCATGGATGTTGACACAAAAATGATATAACGCAATGCAGACATTTCATTCTTCTGGTTTGAAAACCAAAACTGAAGGAACATCACAGAATAGGCGATGCTTGGCAGTAGTTGTAGGGCACAGGACACATCTTCATTTATCCTCATATTGAGTGCATTGCAGGTCTGTTGTGTCGTGGCTTGTTGCGAATCTCTTCCCACCATATGTCAGCTGTCATCTGGCGGGGGTAATGTTATTAGGAGCCAGAGTCTGCAAAATAGTGAACTAGAAGTGGAGCCACGGAATCAAAGTCTTATTAGAAAAATGAACACGCATTAGTGTGAGAAGAACTATCTGAAATGACCGAAACCGTCTTTGGGAAAAAATTTATTCAATGTGTAATTTGTTTATTTCAGGTCCCATTTGTTTACATTGAGAGGGTAGGGGTTTTGAGCAATACTGCAGCCAGTATAGTTTTGGCCTCACTTTTCAGCATATGTGCTCCACACTTGCATCCTACCCTTGGCCTTTCCAAACCTTTCCAGGCCGATTTAAATTGTTCGGTTTACACAGCAGAAGATCATAAAGAAAGTTAAAAGCACTTGCATGTTGCATCTTCCTCACAGGTGCCCACCAACACAGACAGTGTGATGTGTTTTGGACCGCTGGTTCCAGATGGCTATGCAGTCTGTTACAATCCACAGCAAGATCATGTCCACTTCTCCATCACTGCCTTCAACTGCTGTGAGGAAACCAACGCAGAGAAGCTGGCTCTCACATTGGAACGATCGCTTCGTGATCTCCAGGAGTTATTTCAGCCCACCGTTTAGAACTGTCTAGACATTCAGTGATGGTTTTAAAACTCTGCTCCAGCACTGCAGCAGCTTCAGGGACACAGCCTTTAATATGTGCTGAACAGAACGTACTCCTGGAAGTGCCAGGCTTTGTTAAACGAGTGGTCTTCATGGAAGTTTGCATGAAGTACAGTGCATTTGAGCACCTGAGATACAGGTGTACATGTATGATGGACCAGTTGCTAAGAAGAACTGTATGATTGCTATATTTGTTGTTTGAAAAACAGCCATGAAAGTTTAAACCAGTAATCAAAATTAAAGGCGTTTGAAATATGAAATTTTCTCATGTTGTGCATTTGGGTCCCTCTCCAGCTTTTTTTTTTTTTTTAAAGAGCAAGGAGTTTCAAATAAGTGATTCTGTGTGACATGTTGCATACCAGCAGTTCAATTTCATATACATTTCTTCCTCATAAAATTAAGTAACATATATTTGTGTGAAATCACTGATTTTATTTAAAAATCTGTTATCGTTACTATTGAAACATACAGGAGATGTCTGTTGCTCATTATGTCCTGGTAATAAATAGAGTACACTGGTAACAAAAGAGTTTTCTTTTGCCAGAGTTGTCCAAATGTCCCCTTATTCAAGTAAATAAATTATCTCTTTGTTTGACTACACAAGTAGTAAAGGTGTTTTGTTCTCAAGAAAGTTGCAAACAATTTCATATGGAAACAGTTACTGTATTCTAATTAGTTATATCTTTCTCTCCGTAACCATAGCTCTAACCATATCCGAATACAATTATTTAACCATTTAGAATATAAATTATGTGCTATCTAGTTTTGTTTCAGTATTAACATTGTGCTACCTATTGCAATACAGTATATTCACCATAGCAATGCTTCCCTGCATAAATATATATATATTTTTTTTTAAACTGCGCTCATTTCTGTCATTGTTATAAGTAGCAGTGGGTGGCATTAGACAATAAATGTAAAGTTACCTTTCGAGATGGTTCCTCGATGTTCCAAAGGCCTACAGCTTGGCTGACGCTACGGGGGAAACACATTTCATCCAAGAAAACTAAAGACTGGTTGGCTTAACAGTTCACCTGGCTCTGGAATGTTTTTACACTCAGGTCCATCATAAACATGTCCTCATATGCACGGACAACAGGACCGTGTTGTCATATGTAAGTAGCCAAGGCAGTTTTTGTTCTTGCCCTGTTCTTGCGCTAGCAATGAGTCTGTTGATGTGGGCACACCAACATCTCCTATGTATTCGAGCTATTCTGTCCATCTCAACTGCGACACAGACATGCTGTCAAGGCAAGGGATAGCCCAAGGAGAATGGAGATATAATACTAAGCATATTCTGTCGGGCGGAAGTGGACTTCTTCGCTTCAAAGGAGAACACTCACGGTCAACTGTGTTTCTCTCTAGCAGGGCGCTCCACATTGGGAGTGGATGTGCTCGCTCACTGCTGGCTGGAAACACATATATACACATTTCTCTGGACCAAGGGAGGAGAAGGAGCTAGCTGCACTGAAATGGTTGCCGGACCTGTTAGAGATGCTGTCAGGTCTCTCATATTCCATTGAGGAAAGACCTCTCTCAAGCAAAAGCGGAGTCTGGCAACCCCCACCCAGTCTAATGGAACCTGCACATCTGGCCGTTCAGGGAAGCTTGCCAGCTTCAGAGCCACAGCAAGTGCTGAAAACTATTTCTGAGGTGAGAGCTCCATCTACTAGTCATCTCTATACTCACAAACAGAAAGTTTGTCAGTTGGTGCAGTTTAAGGAGTGAAAACCTGGTCAGCTGCCCAATTGCAGTCGTTTTGTCCTTTTTACAAGAACATTTGGATGATGGCTGTATGCTTTCTATTCTCAAGATGTATGTGGCGGCCATATCAGCTTTTCATATTGAGGTCGCTAAGCAGTCAGTCAAGAAAAATAATCTGGTAATAAAATTTTTACAGGGCACAAGATTGTTAAACCCTCACTATCCGTCTGCTATTCACACTTGGGTTCTCACTCTAGTTTTGATTGCCCTGGCATACTCTCCCTTAAAAGTGCTCTTGATTTAGGGTGACCAAACATGCCATTTTCCCAGCTCACGTCCTGGCCAGGATTTCTATATTGCCTAAAATATCCAGGTTTTGGCTTCGGTTTCCTGTTTTCATACTTAATGAAGGTAATGATCGTTTGACCAATAACATGCAGACATCGTACATAATCGACCAATCGTGGTGCGTGAGAAGGTGGGATCTACAGAGAACGGTCAAAGCGATGCAAATACGTGTACATATTAGTGTTGGACTTGAATTAGCACTGAGCAGACCGATCGGTGTATGACATCAAAGTACCGTGATAGTGATTCAAAAGCACAAGAAGCCATCTGCTCTCTAGAGCTCTCACGGTACTTTGCCATACAACAATTGGTCTGCACAGCGCAAACAAAGCCAAAACCTGGATATTTTAGGCAATAGAGAAATCCTGGCCAGGACGTATCCTGGGAAAATGGCATGTTTGGTCACCCTACTTGATTAAGATGGGACTTTTGCTCATGCTCACCCTTGTTTCTGTTAAGTGAGTAGGTGATATGCATGCTCTCTCAGTCAGTGAGTCTTGCATAGACTTTGGTTCTCCTTAAGCCTAGAAAAGGTTGTGTTCAGAGTAATTCATTCGTCGTTCATTGTTATTCACCTTGACACTAATGATGTTCAACTTCACCAGTCGGAGATCACTAAAAATAATATTAAACAGGTGTGTGAACTTGCAAGTTCTATGTCAGACACTGTAATATGTGACCCTGGAGCACAAAACCAGTCTTAAGTCGCCTGGGTATATTTTTAGCAATAGCCAAAAAACATTGTATGGGTCAAAATTATTGATTTTTCTTTTATGCCAATTGCCAAAAGTCATTAGGATATTAAGTAAAGATCATGTTCCATAAGGATATTTAGTAAATTTCCTACCATAAATATATCAAAACCTAATTTTTGATTAGTAATATGCATTGCTAAAAACTTCATTTGGACAACTTTAGAGGCAATTTTCTTAGTATTTACATTTTTATACACCCTCAGATTCCAGATTTTCAAATAGTTGTATCTCAGCCAAATATTGTCCTATCCTAACAAACGCTTGTGTATTCAGCTTTCAGATAATGATAAATCTCAATTTCGAGAAATTGACCCTTATGAAACCTATCACTTACCGTGGTGACAGATATAGCATGTCAGGCGACAAAAGAGATGGTCTGGGGTGGTGCCGTTCTTCTTTCTAGAAATATGGCACATAGGACTTGACTAACATAGGAAGCAGATTACTGGCTAATATCCAGTCACGAAGTCAGTTAATTCATCAGCATATAGAGTCTTTCACCTAGATATCACACTATAGACACCTGTGTAGAAAATACAAAAAAACGTCAAACCATTTTTTGATGTTTAATATGAAAATAAAATAAAGCTAGAGCTTGGACAGGTCTTTTCTACGAAAGCACTTTTTGTTAGTGACACCATCTTACCATTTCAAACAATTCAACACCCAAAATTACTCTAACAAAAATATTATTATTATAAAAAAGACTACGCGCAAAAATTGCAAAGATAAACACGAGGCAAATACCCAAACTAAACATCCACACATGTAACCAAACCACCCTGGGCACAACCCCATCACACCCATTCCTAAATCCAGCACTGCTTGGTGGACTAACATAACCAAACTGTCCAACGCCATCAGATAAAGATGCTAGGACAGCAGCCAGACACCTCTTAGAGGGCAAGAAAATGATCTCTGGTATCAAAGCTCGGGAAGGACAGGACTTCTTATTGGTCAAAATGCACACCTAGAGACTGATTCCTAAGGTTTGGCCTGTGACCTCCATAAAAATACCTTAGGACCTCCAGGATGCAGCAGCAGTGGGTGAAACAAAGAGAGATCACAGAGATCCATCTAAATCCACTCATAACGGTTTTCAAACCTTAAACTGATGCAAACTACAGCACACACATTTTATACTTAGAGAAATAAGTATTCTCAGTTACAGCGATGTGCAGTGCAACTCAGCTGTTAATGGACAAATGAATGCATGCATGACAGTTCAATCTTTTTCCATCATGTCTGGACTTAATGTACTCATAACATTGCCAAAGGTATTGTGGTTGTGGTTTGGTAAGTGAATAATGCATCTGTAAAACTTTAAAGACACTTTTCTAAATGTGTGTTTGGACTATGCAAATATGTTCCACAGGAGGAAAGAAGGGTGGGCCACACCATGTTCCCCTGATCTGATGGAAACAACCAATAAGAGCATGGAAATGGAGAAGCACCAAACTGCAATCTCCTCCTCATAGGGATAAAGGTACCCTTTCAATAGACACTCCTTGTTCTGAGTGTCAGTCCTGTAAGGAGAGAATCATACAGACATTTGCAACAAGGTTAAGTTCTGGGGAGCAATCCCTCACTTCAATGTACTGTAAGGGAAACAGGACAATTTAGCTCAAAGGGAATCATTTAAGATTTTACAGGGAATTTGAACAGAATCACTGTTTCACGGCTGATCACTGAAACGGCCAGCGATTCACTGAACGAGCCGTTTAACATCAAATCTGCGCTGGATATTAATATCCAAAGTATAGTGAAAACACTATTAATTAGCACAGTAACAAGATCGGCAGTTTAAGACATTAACTTGTGAGCACAAAACACAAGATACTTCTCTTTTCAATATAAATAAGGCTTTATTAGAAAAAATCTAAGACATATAAACTAATCTAACACATAAGCACACGCACTCACACATTCACACAAGTTGCAGGAAGATAGAAAGTTAGGGAAGAATGAGTTTAAGAGAATGAAAATGTGAAATCCCAAGTTTACAGCAATACGTGAAATTGCATAGACATGAACAACCATTAATCACTTAATTAACCCTCGCACTGAGTTTCTCAATGAGTCTAAAATTATATTAGATAACACCAGTACAGATCAGAGTCTGGAGGTTACCTGTGATGCCTGTGTAAACGGGGTTCCCTTTGTTGTCGCTGAAAAGGGGGTTTCCTGAGGTTGCTGATTGGCTGGAAGTTCAGTAGTCGTTGAAGTGACATCTTGGGAAGCCCGTGGTTGGGTGTTGGCTGACGATGAGGAGTTGTGGGCTGGTTGAAGTTTCAGACGGGCACGCGAGGTCAGACTCGGAGACACGGCGTTACAAAACTTAACTCAGAACACGAAACTCTCAAACGGAAAAGAAAAAAACTAAAGTAAAAGAATAGAAGTAAAGTTTGACGAGACTAGGTGGTGCTTCTTCTCATCGTGGCTAAGTAGCAGCAGGCTTGCAGTCCGAAGCACGCTGGAACGGCGCTAAAAGTGATGAAGAACGCTAAAAGTGATGACAAAGCATGACTAAAAGCAAAAGCAAATGGACTGCTCTAAACAAAAGCTAAAAGCTAAAAGCGAAATTTGATGGTGTCCTGAGTATTTAAACTGGCCTTTTGGCCACACCTCAAATGTTGTCTTGACCAATGAGATATTGTCTTTTCTCGGGGTGTTGCATTGTTTGTCCCACCCATTCATAAATCATATGTTATCTTATCAAGCACGTGGTCCGAATTTTCCCGTTCTTGCAGGGTATAATTTGGACATGATTCCTATAACAAGAATATGATACATTTGATAAATAACTGATGGTCAGAAACGTTTCAAGCAAGAAGATTCGAACACACACATACCAAACATGAATATGATCCCTTAAGCTATTCAAGAGTTATTTAAAAAAGGACATACACAATAAAGTGATTAGAAACATTAAAGTCAAATGTGTGGGTTACATAAATGATATGGAGTTAAGCAATGGACTGAAATCCATTTAGAAGTCTTTTTTGAGTTAATTTTGGTGCACATACACCTTGAGAGTGGACGGGGTAAGACCAGCTGAGAAGCGATCTTGGAGGAACTCCAGCACTGAAGCCACTAGGCAGTTAACTGGGTCCACCTCACTCTCTCTGCACCAAACGGTGAAAACATTCCATTTTAGGCCGTACAATTTCCTCGTGGAGGGAGGGGAGGTCTAGAGCTGAGTATGGTCTCCACTACTCCTAATGCATCATTTGTATTATCAACATGAATGTTAAAATCTCCGAAAATTAGCGCTTTATCAGCGGTAACCAACAGGTCTGAGAGAAAGTCTCCAAAATTCTTTTAGGAATTCTGGATATGGCCCTGGTGGTCAATACACAGTAGCCAGAGAAAGAGATACAATAGATTTCTTTTGCATATCTGACAGTGTAACATTAAGCATAAGAAGTATTTCAAATGATTTAAACCTGTATCCTGTTTTCTGGGTAACATTGAGAATATCACTATATATTGTTGCAACACCTCCACCTCGACCAGTCTGACGGGGCTCATGTTTATAACAGTAGTTTGGTGGAGTAGACTCATTTAGACCAATATAATCATTTGGTTTTAGCCAAGTTTCAGTCAAGCAGAGTACATCAAAACTATTATCTGTGATCATTTCATTTACAATAACTGCTTTGGGTGTGTGAGTGATCTAATGTTAATGAGCCCAAACTTTAAAAATTGTTTTTGTTCATTTATTTTACGTTTTTCTGGTTTAATCATGATAAGATTTAAAAAAAAAAAAGCCTAGGACACTCCCAGAAAAGATTCCAATTATTAACAAAGAGCAGTTTCTGTTCTTTACACCCATGACAATAACCATTCATTTAGAGCAAAAAGTCTACTGAACCTTTCGTGTCCTCGTCGATACGTGGGCAGCGGTCCTGACACGATGATCGTCGCCGCGGGCGTCGTGCTGCGAACCGTCTCGATCAGGCTCCTGAAGTCCCTCTTCAGCGTCTCCGTCTGCCGCTGCGTGGTGTCGTTAACCCCGGCGTGAAGCACGACCGCTCTGGGGCTCTCGTCGGCCTTCAGGATCGCGGGTATCTGCGCAGAAACATCGAGAACACGAGCACCAGGGAGACAGTGAGTGTGCACTTTACCTTCGGCTAACGTAGCACGGATGTGTCGGACGATGGAGTCTACGACGATCACAGCGTCGCGTTCCGTCTTGCGGAGGGGAGAGAAGCGGTTCCGTGTGGAGATCTCGAAGACCGGAGGGGGAGAAGTCGTCGCCCGGGGCCTGGCTCACGTCCTCCGCTGCGGATGCACCCAGGGACCGTGGTGTCCTGGCGCCGGCGTGAAGGACATCTGGGTACATCGTGTCCTGGGTGCACCGGGCCTGTGCAGAGAAACACACGGGGTGGAGGTGGTGGGACTGTGAGTAGCCACTGCACACTTACCCCGGGAGTTTTCCAGCGCGGCTCTCCGTTCTCTCAGCTGGGCCTGCCTCTGCTCCAGGACCCGAATCTGCTTCTCCACGGCCTCCAGCTCGAGCTGCATTCGGTGTCGTTGTGTCGTCACCTGCACTCAAAGGTAGACAAACATCCGCCATTAAAGCAAGTAACAGTGAGTAAAGCAATTGTAATGTGTGTGAATAGAGTATTAGCAATGCACGCGGGTTTAGCAGCAACCACGCTGGTGATGCTAATGGGCTATAAGCTACTAGCGTACTCAGGAAATCAAAATAAATGTTGTGATAACAAGGCGCTCTGATTGTTTTTGTTGTAGAACACGATAGAGGATATATTCACACGTTATAGAAACGAAAATGATGGTGTATAAAATAGATTTCAACAATAAAAAATAGACAATAGAGAAATAACGTGACGGAGCTCAAACTAGAGGCATACGACAGCAACAAACAGGAAGGTGGTCATTAATGACATAATTTTCATTTTTGGGTGAACTAACCCTTTAAGGGCACAGCGCTTTGGCATTAAGACCTGGGACTGTCACGTACACACGCTCCCAAGTGGCCAAGACCACAAGTGTGGGTATTTGGACAGGGTCAAAGTCTTAAAAATGCCCCATTAGTAAGAACCCTAAACACAGTCTCACATCAAAGTCTTAATAATTCAGTAATTCAGTTTAACACTTGTATGATATTGTACAAGCCCCTTGACAGTCTCATCTGACACTATCACAATGTTGGTAAATCAGTTGCGCTCTTCTTGGAACGCAGTCAGATGCCCCACACAGTCAGAAAGTTTATATTGTCCATTGGCTTCTTAATAAATTACTTCAAATAGGCCCCATCAGTTCTTGTTCCAACTAAACATAATATCTCTCTGCACCTCGTCATTTATCTGTTTCCATGAGTTGAAATCCTAGTTTGATGTGTCATATCAAATCTTTGATTAATTTGTCAGAACCAGTCCTGTTAGCATGTAATCATTTTTAAAAATTCATATGAATATAGCTTGCTATTAATGACTTGCTTTTAATAATGGATGCATTTAACATTTTAATAAAGCATCTTTACGGAGGCTGCTTTTCTGGTCTTAAAAACAACCACAGTTATGTATAAGTTGCATATAATGTTATATTTCCTTCCTTTCTGTCTTACAGGATTGCTTGCAGATAACGCTGTCCTTTTCCATCATGCACAAGGACTCACCTCCAACTCTTTTTCACCCACACATACAGAAATGGTCCCTGGATCAGTGTTTAGACTTTGCAGTGGTTTGATTTTTGCAGAAGATGTAACTTTGTTTTAATTATAAGCTTATAATGAATACATTTTGACCTTCCAGCAACCCATATACTATATACAGAACCAGAAATGAAAACAATTGTTAAAAATAGGTTTTTTTTTGTTGTTTTTTTTTTTCGTATTGATAAAGCACTGTGTTCTCTTTTTCAAGCTTCATACAGTAGACTTTACTTGGTGTCTTCCTAATGCTTTTGTCATAAAAAGCATTAGTTCTCATCAGGAGTTTTAGTAAAGGACATATTCATGCACAGCCATCCCCTAGTTCCAGTCATAAAGCATTCATGATGCTATTGTCAAAGGTACATTTTTGCATTTTTATGTAGCAGGTGTTTGTTTGATGTAGTGCTGATAGAGTTTTATAGATGTTATTGCACACTTGTTGTTATTTTGTGAGTTTGAAACATTTGCATTATGTGCTGTATCACTTTTAAGGTCAATTGAATTTTTTCAAATGTAGAGAATGAAATGTAGAGAAAGAAAATGTATCTTTTTCCAGTGTTCTCTGAAAGACATACTGTATTTATGGTTCTGCTTTTTAATAAAGGTTTGCATACTGAAAATAGTTAATGTTTACAACATAACTGCCTTTTTATTCTTCATAGTGACAAAAATGAGCTTGGTGACAGAGGATGCAGTGCAGTAATTTGGGCACTTTGTCTTTAAATGAGTTTGACATCAGTAAATACTGGGAAATGCTTACACAATGATGCATGTTCATTATGCTTTATTTTTCTTTCAGTTTTTATTCCTAGAGTTCAAATGGTAAAGCATGGCAAATTACAGAAACACAAAAGTGAATAATTTTATAACTTTAAAACACAATGTAATTTACAATGTAAATGTTAGAAGCACATCATTTGATTAGTAAATGAACTTGTCTTTGGTCAAAAAAAAAATCTCTTTTATATTTAATGAAAGGAATCTATGGGATACAACTGCTGGGCATGTGCACATCAATATTGCCCAATTTTTTGTCAAGCTGAACAACAATAATTACTGTATTTGCATTATTGTTGGAGGTAGGTGTAGATGTTAATAAAACACAGTCTAATAAGAGGCAAATTTAATTTATTGTTAACCGAATCTATCCCTTCAGCCGAAAAACGGAAGACATCTGTCATAAATGGCCATAAATGGATAAGAAAGTGTGACGCCGCTGCTCAGCTTTGATGTCATTGGCTGTGAATTTCACTTGTCACCGCAGGACTGTCTGTAATTGGACAATCTTATAACCCATATTAAACAGCACATATTGTTACAAAAGTATGTTTTGCTGCTATTATCACATTAGTAATATATTAAGTCAACACTGAAGTGTTGCTATGTTGAGAAAAATCACCTCTTTAGCGAGATCCTAACCCTAAACCTAAGCATAACTTCAATGAACTACAAATAACAGCACCTAGTTTTCCCTTTCCATAGATAGAACAACAGAGGCTTGTGGGTAATGTAGTTTAAAACTTTTTATTAACGAAATGAAATAATATATTTAATAGAAAACTGTATATCTAAATATGTTCATTGTGCAAACCTCTATGATATATTTTAGAGGCAGGCTGAAATTTGGTATTTTACAGTGAGCAATATTTAAAATACCTTTATGCCAGCTTTCCATTTATTTCTGAAAACTGTGCCCAACATTATTTTATCAGCATAGCATAAGTAGTAATCCTGCCGATTTTCTCTTTGATACGTTAATTGGTCTCTGATTTACAGCCATTTGAAATGTGCAGTTTTTGGCTCTTCCAGGGGGTGCTACTGGGCCCCTGGGGGTAGAAGGGCAGTAAAACCTACATATATGTATTCTCTTCATCATGGACAACAAACTGAGCTGAGTCACATTTATATCTGACAGTTTTCACAGTCCACCCTTTTCTATTCTTACGTCATTGCTAGTATAGCTTTTGACCAGAGGTGGGTAGAGTACCCAAAAACTGTACTCAAGTAAAAGTGAAAGTACTAGTCTGAATAGTTACTTGAGTAAGAGTAAAAAAGTATCGGATAAAAAAAACTACTCAAGTAGTTAGTTACTAGTTACTTTGGGTCATATAGTGAATATCTATAGTCTATTTTTATTTAGATATATAGATAAAATGTATGGTATATATATATATATATATATATATATAGATATATATTTATATATATATAATATATATATATATCTTATATTATCCTCAGCATTTACTCCAGTCTTCAGTGTCACATAATCCTTCAGAAATCATTCCAATACGCTTGATTTTTACTATCAATGATGTTTCTTTTTAGCTTTCTATTCATCAAAGAATCCTTAATAAAATGTCACAGCAAAACTGTTTTCCCAGCACTGGTAATAAATCAATATATTAGAATTATTGTTTGAAGGATCATTGACTCTGAAAACTGGAGTAACAGCTGATGAAAATTCTGATTTGCATCACTCCTGGAACAGCTAACGTGGGTTTGGAGAGTATTTATTTCATACTCTGTGACAGCTTATTAAATGTAAAAATAATATTTTATTTAATGTATAAGCAGGGGAGTCATGCACTCATTATTTCTGAGGGAGCATGAGTGTGGGGGGGTCATCATGTGACACACAGGAGCTACAACAGCATATTGGCAAATTATTATTAAGCATTATTTATTTTAATTAATTTATTTTTTTATTAGAAACATTGCAGACACATGAACTATATCATGAAATATCTCGATTCTCACCTTCATAGATTATGCTAGATAATATGTGATGGTCAAAGTAGCCTAATAATGTAATCTATTAAATATGCATAAAAACCTGTCTGTTTACTCAAGTACCAGATATGGGTGTCATGCCATAACATATTTTAATACCGCTGACTTTGTATTTAAATGTGAATTTAACAATGAAAGTTAATGTGATACTAATCTTTGATTGTACAGAAAGAGAGCAAAGAACATTTACATTATCAAAGAACATTTTCAATGACAGTCTAGAGTTCAATCACTCACAAAAACTCCCATTAAAATCACTGAAACTGTTAACACTGTGAAATCAATATCTTATTTACTGATTCGTACACACATCTGCACTTTGTTGTTTCTGACGAGAGAACACCTCTGATTGGTCATTGCATTCATAAGCTCAACAGAATCTTGTGTGATTGGTTATAATGCGCAGCGCTGTAAAGGTAAAAACACGTCTGTTTCTGGCTCAGCACCAGCCAGCGAACAGATCTGAATTCAGCAGCTGATGATAGACTCGCTGAACCTTCTCACGCCGGTGTGATTGTATCAAATATAGAAAATATTAATCGGCTATTTTTTGTCTTTTGGAAGCTGCACTCAACTTGGCTCCCCTCTTTTATAAGTTACACGTACAACAAACTAATGTCATAGTGGTATGGTGTACAGTCGTGGCCAAAAGTTTTGAGAATTACATAAATATTAGTTTTCAAAAAGTTTGCCGCTAAACTGCTTTTAGATCTTTGTTTCAGTTGTTTCTGTGATGTACTGAAATATAATTACAAGCACTTTATATGTTTCAAAGGCTTTTATCGACAATTACGTGACATTTATGCAAAGAGTCAGTATTTGCAGTGTTGGCCCTTCTTTTTCAGGACCTCTGCAATTCGACTGGGCATGTTCTCAATCAACTTCTGGGCCAAATCCTGACTGATAGCAAACCCATTCTTTCATAATAACTTCTTGGAGTTTGTCAGAATTAGTGGGTTTTTGTTTGTCCACCCGCCTCTTGAGGATTGACCACAAGTTTCTCAATGGGATTAAGATCTGGGGAGTTTCCAGGCCATGGACCCCAAAATTTCAACATTCTGGTCCCCGAGCAACTTAGTTTATCACTTTTGCCTTATGGCACGGTGCTCCATCGTGCTGGAAAATGCATTGTTCTTTCACCAAACTGTTGTTGGATTGTTTGGAAGCTTTTGCTGTTGGAAGGTGTTTTGGTACCATTCTTTATTCATGCTGTGTTTTTTTGGGCAGAATTGTGAGTGAGCCCACTCCCTTGGATGAGAAGCAACCCCACACATGAATGGTGTCATGATGCTTTACTGTTGGCATGACACAGGACTGATGGTAGTGCTCACCTTTTCTTCTCCCGGACAAGCCTTTTTCCAGATGCCCCCAAACAATGGGAAAGGGGCTTCATCTGAGAATATGACTTTGCCCCAGTCCTCAGCAGTACATTCACTATACTTTTCTGCAGAAGATCAATCTGTCCCTGATGTTTTTTTTTGGGAGAGAAGTGGCTTCTTTGCTGCCCTTCTTGACACCAGGGCATCTTCCAAAAGTCTTCGCCTCACTGTGCATGCAGATGCGCTCACACCTGCCTGCTGCCATTCCTGAGCAAGCTCTGCACTGGGTGGCACTCCGATCCCGCAGCTGAATCCTCTTTAGGAGACGATCCTGGCGCTTGCTGGACTTTCTTGGACGCCCTGAAGCCTTCTTTACAAGAATTGAACCTCTTTCCTTGAAGTTCTTGATGAACCTATAAATTGTTGATTTAGGTGCAATCTTAGTAGCCACAATATCCCTGCCTGTGAAGCCATTTTTTATGCACCGCAATGATGGCTGCACGTGTTTCTTTGCAGGTCACCATGGTTAACAATGGAAGAACAATGATTTCAAGCATCACCCTCCTTTTAACATGTCAAGTCTGCCATTCTAACCCCAATCAGCCTGACATAATGATCTCCAGCCTTTTGCTCGTCAACATTCTCACCTGAGTTAACAAGATGATTACTGAAATGATCTCAGCAGGTCCTTTAATGACAGCAATGAAATGCAGTGGAAAGGTTTTTTGGGGATTATCATGAATTTTCATGGCAAAGAAGGACTATGCAATTCATCTGATCACTCTTCATAACATTCTGCAGTATATGCAAATTGCTATTATAAAAACTTAAGCAGCAACTTTTCCAATTTCCAATATTTATGTAATTCTCAAAACTTTTGGCCACGACTGTACTGTAATCGAGTGTAGCCTAAGTTATACCTGTTGAACCAGACAGCACACGCGGTGTTCATCTAATAAAGATCTGCATCGCGAGCAAACAATAGCCTTTGCAGATTTGCTTCCAATTCAGTGCAGATCCAAAGCCACGTCTTCAACGCTCTTGATGTTCTTGAACTTTCTGTTAAACTCTGAGTGAACCGCTTCAGACGCTCAGCGCGCGCGGCAGGGAACTGAACGAATCATTCAAACTGATTCACGAACCAATTCACTGGTTAGCCAACTGGTTTGATGAAGCTTTGAACAGAACTGACTCAAAAGAATGAATCATTCGCTCATTGTCCAGAGAAAAGTAGTTTGGAATAAACTGAAGCATTTATAACTTATATTGTATTAAGATAAAGTAACGAGAGGAGAGTCGCCCACAGTAACGAAGTAAAAGTACAGATTTTTCCCCCAAAATTTGAGTAAGAGTAAAAGTACCCATCTTTAAATATACTTCAAAAGTATTAGTTACCCCAAAAAATGTACTCAAGTAAATGTAACGAAGTAAATGTAACTCGTTATTACCCATCTCTGCTTTTGACAGGACATTGTGAGGCCATCTGATGAAACATGGGGAAAGAAATGCTTTAATAATAATAATAATAGATTATTTCTTTGATTTTTGAAGTAGACGGCAATAAATATAATGGATAAACCTGCAACAACTTGCCATTATCTATTCCCCGCTGTTAAGCAGTAATCAAGGACAATTTATACACATTGTGATACTTCACTGTTACTATCACACAAAGGCATGAATTTGTCACATGCTGGACATGTGAGGAGCAAGATAAGGGGGTGAGGATGACGTTTTTAACACTGATTTTTGCTAATGTCGTCCTCACCCCCTTATCTTGCTCCTCATGTGCTGGACATCAGTAATGTGCATGCTCTTGGGAATGCAGTACAAGATCCGCGTTGATCATTCCTGTACATTCTCAGTTATCCCTCAAGTGTTTGTAACAATAAAGCCCATGGCACCATCTTGTAATGCAAAATAATTCATCTTGTAACTCCCTTTATTTCAATTTTTATTTATATTTGCTACTAAATATATACAATAATAACTTTCTGATGTATTGTTGTTCCAGATGTCATAAATCAAAATGTTTATGTCGTAAGTATAAAATAATCCCGGTAATTAATAATTTCAAGTATAAAATAAGCACATATGCGCCTAGTAAAATGCTGTATTTACCAAGAATTTTCAATACACAATATTCACCATATTCATTTTATTGAAGAATAGACTATAAAGTTAACAAAGTAGCATAAAGACATAAGATTCAAGGAAAATAATAATGGATCATCAAAAATTCATTAACATCATATATTTATCACTTCACACAAATGAGTGATGAAATGTCCTTAAAAGTCACACAATCCCATCCAGTCAACTGAGATACAGATCATGTGATACTGTTTCAGAAAATAATGATTCCTTATCATCACATCTAAACTGGTTTCATTTCCCCATCGTGATCTTCTTCTTCTCTCGTGTCTGTAAACAGTTTGTGGTTGATATCCAGCACTGATGTGGTGTAGCTTTTTCTCAGACCGAGGATCTCTCAGTCCTAACATCCCATTTTCAGACAGTTCCCAGACCTGGTCAAAGTAAAACAAAAAACACAAACAATCCAGATGAAGTTGTTTAATGGACAGTCAGACAGTTTAATGTTCTGCGTGATTTTAGCAGGGTGACCAACTATGACCCTTGAAGTACTGGACACACACCATTATTCCACCATTATTTTAAGACCTTTTAAGAAGCTTTTTCTCTGAAGACAATTTATCACCTCCGCTTCTTTCATTCCTTTCAAGAGCATCACTTGGTCAAACCCCTCATTTGGCTGATGAGATCATCTGTACAAAATAAAATTGTTAAAATACTGCAATAAAAATTTGCAAGAATTAAGGAAAAGTTAGACTTGCTCATGAGACTCCATTAGCATGTGTAGTGTAGTGTAGTGTTGTTCATGGAGTTTTTACCTCTAGATTTCGTCTATTGTTGCAGTAAATGTATCTTTCCTCTCACAAAAAAGTTCATGACCTCTCTCAAAAACATATATAGTGAATTGCTTAAAAACATAAAAATTAAATTGGTGAATAATTGGATAGTTAGGTTTTTGTTAAATATGATACAAAATGATAGTGAATTGGGTAGTTTTTTTTGTGTTAAATGTGAGCCAAAATCATCACAATTAAAAAAACAAAAGACTTAAACTACTTCGGTCTCAGTGTGTGCACTTGAATTTATTTAATACACAAGTTTCACAATTTAAGTTGAATTACTGTAATAAATTAACTTTTCCACCACATTCTAATTTACTGAGATGCACCTGTATTTTATAATCTACATGAAGAGATAATGCAGGATAAACAAGTCTGGAGATCCCCTAGGCCTTGGAAATCACTACTTGACCTTGAATTGACCAATTTCTTTGGAGCCAACAGTTACAAATGTCTCTTGGTCCCAAGTATCTGTCTCCCTGTTTAGAATCAGAACTCAGCGTCATGTCTGGGAGCACCACTGATCTGGGGAGCACGAATATGACGTAGTGATATACTAACCGGAACCAAGGAGCACGAAAATGACGTAGTGATATACTAACCGGAACCAACGCAAACAGATACATATAGGGCAGTGTTGCCAAGTCCGCGGTTTTCCTGCGGAATCAGGCTAGTAACACTGTTGCCGCGGGTTGTTTTCATGTTCGCGGGTTTAAGCGATCCAATAACGTGATGTTTATCCCCTAAAATGCGAATTTTACCAGGGGAACCCCACGGAAACGTGATTGGGCTAGTTTTGAGTAGCGATTGGGCGGGTTTTGTTGTGAAAACCTGGCAACCCTGATATAGGCCTAAATATGATAGACGGAGTCGAAAGCACAGCGCAAATATAGGGATAGCAAGTAGGATTTAGAAAAAATTTTTTTTTTTTTTTTTTTTTTTTTTTTTTGATGTAAACGTAGTACCAATGGATATAGCTCATGTTAACATACTCTGAGTACAGTAGGTGGCGGTATGCACCTTTAAAAGTCATGGTTGCAATCTGCCTAAAAAAAGAAACCCAAAAAGAAAGCACAGCGCAACTGCGTTTGCAGTAACTTAAAATACAGGATCTCCCTATGGATTACTTCTAGCGTTACTGTTTTGATTTTATCTTAAATTGTTGGAGGTTTATTTATACAAGACCTTGTTTTTATCTGAATTGCTGTTGGTACGATGCAGGGTGCGTGTGTGTGGTCGCTGGTCGCTGTGTGTGTGTTGTGTGTGTGTGTCGCGTATAAACCGGTGATCATCGTTCACGGGCTCTTCGACAGCCCTGCGGATTTTATCAACCTCCGCCGATTCATCAACCTGGTAAACCGTTAATCTGATCATGTGTTTCTATCGTTTACTCTGTTTCCAGCTGCTGAAGAGTATCAGATCTGTACATTTGCACAGGGTCAATATACAGACAATAACTCCACAGTAGAGACTTGTATTGAGGACAAAAAGCCTTGTGATGTACCAGTGAGAGTAAAAAATGTGTCGTTTTCATAGTCTACCTAAAATTTTATCTAACAGAATAATTGTCATATTAAACGTACAATACATGGAACTTCAAGATATGTGGTTCAACAATTATCAACAAAATGTTCTTATGTTATTTTAAATGATTAAAATGTTATTTACTGAAATGAAATAATATAGGTAATTTATTGCTATAGAAAGATGTTTTGTTGTAGTTCCTCATGGCTCTGGAAATTACATGTGACATGATCCTAACAACTACAAACCCATGCACGGAAAATGTTGCAGAGGCCAGTTTGTTGTCTGTTCATACTGTATGTGATTGATGTGTGTGTTCTGTGTGTGTGTGATTGTCTGGTGACAGTCTCACCCGGGCACTAATGTGACTGTGCTAGACCTGTTTGACCGCAGCGCCAGCTTGCAGCCGCTCTGGAAGCAGGTGGAGGGCTTTACAGAAGTCATATATCCCATCATGCAGAATGCAGCCGAGGGTGTCCATCTCATCTGCTACTCGCAAGGTTTGTAGCCAATGCAGCAGTGATGAGTTGTGTGCTATATGGTGAATACAAGCATGGCTAGAGGCTGTTGCTTTGCAACATAACATTACGCTGTGGTTTGCTGTGCAGCGATTTAAAACAAAAAACAAAAAAAACCCTTTGACCTAATTTATCTGTTGCTGTGCTGAGGTTCAAGCATGGCTGGAAGAGCTGTATTAAACGGTAGGCAGGAGCAGAAATGGGTCACTACCTGTTAACTAAACCAGAGGTCCCTGGCTCAGGTGTTTCATTTTTTTAATATTTTTTTTTTCTGAAAAAAGCCAAAATATCACAGTATATTTTATATTTTCACCCAAAATTTGGAGCCAAATCACAGGAGGATAAAAACAACACCTGGCGGCATCATGTTATTTTTTACAGAGATTGGGTCTATTAGGTCTTTGTTGCATTATAGGGTGACAATTCAAGAATAGGAAAAAAAGTTGTTGTTTTTTCCTCAAGTCTGCGTGCCTGTAACTCAAGAAGTACTGAAGATATCTTAATAATGTCCCTTTATATTTAATCTCTTAACAAATTTTTCTTCTTAACCATCTTAATTGTTAAGGCCCCGTATGCTTCATTTCTAGAGATACAGGCATTTCAATGTGGCTCCTTGAGTAAAATGTTCAACTGTACACTTTTTCAGTGCTCAAAAACTAAATGTGTGTCACTTTGCATTCAGCTGATACATTTTTTTTAAGTGAAATGTCTGAAGAGCAAATAGAGTTTAAATATCTTGTTTCCATCTATCAGAACAACTGCATAGAATGTTTTTTCCCCAAAGTTTGTGTGCCTGTACCTCTAGAAGTATGATCTGTACGGTTCAGTCCCAGAGGGATGATGATCCCAATGCAGGTCCAAATTGTTAAAACAGTTTTTTACCCATTTTCAGTGGTCGAAAACCAAATGTCAATTTGCATACAGCTGATATGTTTTGAATTTTAAGAATGTCTGAACAAATAATATAAATATAAATATATATACAAAAAATGATGTTTCCCTCTATCAATCAAAACAATTGCATCATACCTGTCTGAGTGCCAGAAATGTAAAGTTTGCATGGCTGTAACTTAAGTATTAAATGTATCTCAATATGGTTTTAGATTCTGGTTCCTAAGAAGCTATTCTTTTGCAATCTTGATTTTAAGGCCCTATGGTTCCGTCCCAGAGATATTGGAACTTGGACTATAATGCAACAAAGATAGCTAAAGTCAACAGATTTAACTAGACCTACCAATCTCTGTGTAAAAATTAGCAAAATGCTGCCATCTTTCTAAAGTCGTTTTTACCCCCCTGTAATTTGGCTCCAAATGTCAGTTGAAAATTGTCTTTTTAAACAAAATAAAAAAGATTTGAGCTAAGGAAGCTTCTGAAGTTTGGTTGATTTGACAAGATGTGTGTTTACTGGATAGTCAAATCTCTCTCTCTCTGCCTCTCTCTCTCTCTCTCTCTCTCTCTCTCTCTCTCTCTCTCTCTCTCTCTCTCTCTCTCTCTCTCGCTCTCTCTCTCTCTCGCTCTCTCTCTCTCTCTCTCTCTCCAAAAAAGAGGATAAATTAAAGTCTAGTAAAAACAAAGCATCTAAAGATTGTTTTGTGTTGTGATATAATAATTAAAAAAATTTTTTTTCTTGTTTTGTTTTCTTTTCTCAGTTGCGTATTATTTGTAACAATGTTTTTTTTTCAGTATATTGGCATTACTGTGATAATTTTAGTGTTTTATTTAAATCAGATCAAATAAAAATACAAATTTTACTACTATGTATGACTGCTACATTTTTGCATTTAAGTAATGAAAATTTGGGGAATTGTGCTTAATTGTCAGGATTGTAATATCAATGTATCAATATTAATGCAAAAAAAAAAGGTCTTAAAATAGTTCTCATTTCGTTTAACCCTCTAGTGCTCCTTGGCCACTTTTGATTGAAAAAAAAAATGTTTTGATGTTCTCTTAATTGTAATGGTATGAAACTTGGTGACTTTTGTGCTGCTTGCTATGTGAGTAATGAGGGGGTGAAATTCTGAACCATTTTAAATCCAAAATAAAACACTGCCGTTTAAATGCACATATATTTATGCAGAGAGCTATACAGGCCTCTAGTGGTTACTTCTTGGCGTTACATATGGATATCATTTTTCTGTCTAGGTGGCTCTTTGCATCGGATTTTAAATGTATTTTCTCTGTTTTAATCTTAAATACTGAATTAATGGGGTAAAAAAATATATATATATATCTATAATATATATATATATATCTCTATATATATATATATATATATATATGTTTTAAAAATGTAGAAATATGTCACCTTAGCTTATATAAACATTAAAGCGAGGGCATGTCTGAATCTGTTGCAGGTGGCCTGGTGTGTCGAGGAATCCTGTCCACTCTTCCAGACCATAATGTGCACTCTTTCATATCTCTGTCTTCTCCGCAGGCGGGGCAGTATGGAGGTAACACACTTTCTTCAGTTTTGCTGAGAAACACTGACCTGGTAAAAAAATTGAATTGAAATGCTTCGACTCATTGAGGGTCATGTGAAACCATGGAAAGAGCTGTTTCTGGTTTTGCGCACATTTTAGAAGTTTCATATTTGCTCTTCTTTTGTAGACACAGACTATCTGAAGTACCTCTTCCCTCAGTTTGTCAAATTCAACTTATATCATGTGTGCTATACTGCAGTGGGCCAGAAAATATCAATCTGTAACTACTGGAACGGTGAGTAGAATGAAACGGAAAATAAACACACAAATCATGACATTTCACTTTCATTTGACGTTATTAATGGTGCTGGCATCATTGTTACTATTGTTCATACTGATTTGACTCCTCAGTCAACCCTGTATGTGGAACACAAAAGAAGATATTGTGAAGAATGCTGGTAAAATGAAAAAAAAAAAAAAAAAAAAAAATTTAAGCTACAGGAAAAAAGATTATCATTGTCATGATTAATATTGATAAAGTGTCAATTGCAGCATTACATTTAGATCTGCTCATGTTGTATCAAAGATTTTTTTTACAGTTTTTTGCAGTGTTGAATTACACTTGACTTACGTTTGTGAGCTTATGAATGCACTGAACAATAAGAAGCATTTAGATACGTGAAAAAGAGATCCACTGAAAGCACCAGAGTTTGTTTCGATGCACAATTACTGATTGAATTCTGCACTCTTGCTAATTTTTTGGTCATAAACAACAAAGTCAGTGATGGGGAACAGTCTTTGGTCACTTTTTGTATAATGTGTTTCAGTTTGAATAACCATTTAGTTTTTCTACAATTTCTAATGCATATAAAAAAAACTATTTCACAAATCATTTTAAACTTTTTTTTATTTGTGGAGCCATTGTGGAACATTGTTTGCCATTACAAAAAAAAAGAAAAAAAAACATGACAGGTTTTGTAGATGGTTGATTGTGTATAACTAAAAAGTATTTTAAAAGTATAGTAGCAATTTGAACTTAATTGAAACAGCTTCAAAACTCAAACTGCAAATTGAAAATAGAATAGCTGTTCATAAACATCTTTACTCGAGGTATTTAAATATAGTGATGGCTGAAGGAATATGATGTAGCCTGAAAAAAGTGGGTTTGTGCAAGTTATTTATTTACATTTTTTGCCTTTAATCCCTGAAGTCATACTTGTTTAGAAAGAATTGAGGGTGAGTAAATGATGATATAATTTTCTTTTTTGGGTGAACTAGAGACCAGAGTATCACAGAGCCGTATAGGGCACTTCTCCAGCGATGGGCCAAACCGTGCTGATCCAGCCCAGCTGTATGGTTTCAGTTTTCTACTGTGGGGAAAACTGAAGTAGCCAGACAACAAACAAGTGATCAGTCCTGAGTGGCACCATCACTACACGCATTCTAACAGCACAGCTAACTGTACTGTACTCTAACTGTAAGAACGGTTTGTAATCATGCTGTGCCAAACCAAGCTCAGGTGGAAATATAACTGTAACCATTTCGTTTGGAAAAGCGGCTATAGAGTTGCTCTTTTGATTGGGCCGGTAAGCAACCACCCAGAGCACCGTATCAGCCGAATAACAACACTGTAGCCGTGATCATTCATTGACTGGATATATTTTTTCTCACAATAATGGCATTATTAAAAGGTCTCATATTTCTTTATGGTATGAGACATGCGGCAATGTTTTTTTTTTCTTCTTCTCTCCAGACCCTCATCACAGAGACATGTACATCAACAGCAGTGACTACCTGGCATTACTGGACAATGAAAGAGCAAACCCCAACTCTACCGGTGAGGCAACAGATCACATTATCAGCTTTCTTAAAGTCTACTTTATGTGAGAAGGTAATGATTGTGATTTCTTTGGCTTCGAGTGCCAGAACTTCCTTTTTTTTTCCCCCAAGGATAAAGTGTTTATTTCTGGTTTGTGATGTACTACTTTCTTTGCACAGCTTGGAAACAAAACTTCCTGCGCATTCAGAAGCTGGTGCTGATTGGTGGAGCAGATGATGGAGTCATCACACCATGGCAGTCAAGGTTGGTTAAATTACTTGTCAGTTTTGTCACCTTTAACTCAGATTCATAGAAGCCTTTTTTTTGTTCTTCTTTGAAAAAAGATTTTTTTTATGATGCCTCGTTTTCTTGCTTTTCAGTCAGTTTGGTTTCTATGATGAGAATGAAACCGTCGTTGAGATGAAAAACCAGAAAGTAAGCATCATTTCATTTAGCCGTCTTTGTGTGTGTGTGTGTGTGTGTGTGTGTGTGTGTGTGTGTGTGTATTATATATAATGAGCAGTATCACACAAGTAGCCATGTGATAACGGCTGTATATCAGCACAGCTGTGATTTAGCTGTAGGCACGAGGTTGCAAAAGTGTGTAAATAAAAAAAAAAAAAAGAGACGACAACGGAGTGTCTTTAAAAACTCTCTTTTGTGCAGAACTTCTTCCTTCAAACTTAAGTTTGACAGTTTAATAGCTGAGCCCAAGCCTCCATTACTAATTTGAAAACAGAACTAGAAATGAAGGAACATTGAGTCACTCGTTGTATTATGAGAGAGAGATCTCCTGAGCGAGTCTGTTATCTGTGTCTGATACCAGAATTCATTCTTCAGGCCGATCTTATATCCATAATCACAAAATCAGTTTGAATGTCACTGAGGAAGGACTTTTTTAAAAGGACTTTGTCTCTGTCCTTTTAACAATTAAGGGGATTTGGCATGACATCGCTAGTCAGTGCATTTGTCGTTTGCGTCTCTGTGGTCGCATCTTATGAGGCTGTTTAAAGTAGTAGTAATGTCCTTGTTTCAGGCTGTGTGGGAGAGTGTGGATATGGTATAATAAAGTTTGCCAATCACAGCTGTGGCCGATTATTTGCATTTTTTAAAGAAGTAAAGTAGAATGCAGTGTTTGTTAGAGAGTGAAAATGAGGGTGAGAACACTTGCAAAATGTTAAACGTTTTTTTTTAATGCAAAAAAAAAAAAAATCTCCAGAAATGGAATATAAAAGTCTGCAAATGCCTTTCATGGCCTCTTTAACTTTGGGCTATTACACTGTAATTACAAAATATTGATCCCTTTATTTATTTTATTTTTAATTTTTTTCACATTTTATGTTGCAACCTTGCTTTAAATTTTTTTTTTCTTCATCAGTCTATACTTACACGACATAATGACAAAGATTCAGGTCCTGAGTGCTTTGGACCAGGTTTTTATGAAGGATATTTCTGTGCTACCCTAACTACAACCCTACTCCCCCTAACTAGTGTTTTTGAAAATCACACTCACAGCACGATGGTCTTCAACTTTACTCCAGCATGGCATGGTTTAATTCCAGGCTGCAGGATTGTCAGAATAGTCAGAATTGTGCCAAGGACTCGTCTGGTTCCCATCGTCAAGTCAAGTCACCTTTATTTGTATAGCGCTTTATACAATACTGCTTGTCAAAGCAACTTTACAGTTTCAAACAGGAAAATAGCTTGTCAATAATGCAAGAAGACAATAGCAGAGTAATTTTTCCAGTTAAAGTCAGTTCATTGATGATTCAGTGATGTCATCATTCAGTTCAGCTCTCTTCCAGTAGTGTCTGTGCAATCGGTCAAGTGTCCCCAACTAAACAAGCCAGAGGCGACAGCAGCAAGGAACCAAAACTCCCATCGGTGACAGAATGGAAAAAACCTTGGGAGAAACCAGGCTCAGTCGGGGAGTCAGTTCTCCTCTGACCAGACGAAACCAGCAGTTCAATTCCAGGCTGCAGCAAAGTCAGATTGTGCTGAGGACTTGTCTGGTTCCCGTGGTTTTGTGCAGATGGTTATCGAGGTGATGAGGTCTTCGCAGGGGATCTGTCTCTGGGGCACATCTAGTTTGACATGGTCTCTGCTGACATTACCATCTGATCTGGATACAGACTGGATCTGGTGGTGGACCATCTGGTGGCTACGGTCTCGGAATAAGAGAGAAACAGACTAATATTAGCATAGATCCCCATCAGGTTTTAATGGAAGTGTTCTTTTCAATGGATTTGACCTATGGAAATGTGATAGTGTATTATGTGTATACCAAGTTAAAGAGATGGGTCTTTAATCTAGATTTAAACCGATAGAGTGTGTCTGCCTCCCGAACAATGTTAGCTAGATTGTTGCAGAGTTTGGCCACTAAATAGGAAAGGGATCAGTTGATTTTGATATTCTAGGGAAGCCAGTTCCCGCGTGTGGAGGACTGGTTGAGCTCGCCAAGATAAACCGTTAATAAAGCATTACAATAAAAATTAAGATTAGCAAGACAATTAAGTGTGCAGAACAACCACCCAATAAAGCATTACAATAATCTAACCTTGAGTTCATAAACACATGAATTAACATTTCTGCATTTGACATTGAGAGCATAGGTTGTAATTTAGATATATTTTTAAGATGGATAGATGTTGTTTTAAAAATGCTAGAAACATGGGTTTTGAAGGAAAGATTGCTATCAAATATCACACCTAGGTTCTTAACTGATGACGAATAATTAACAGAGCAGCCATCAAGTGTTACAGTGTTTTAGGTCATTACATGCAGAGGTTTTTGTTCCCTTAATTGAAGTCATTAATCACTTACCCCCATGTCATTACAAAGCTTAGTTCGTCTTCAGAACACAAGTTAAGATATTTTGGATGAAAACCGGGAGGCTTGAGACTGTCCCATAGAACTCCAATTAAAATACACTTTCAACGTGAATAAAAAAAAAAAAAACGTTGTCAGAATACTCCATCTGCCATCAGTGGTTTAACCGTAATGTTATGAAATACTTTTTTGACAATACTTTTTGTACGTGAATAAAAAAAAAAAATTACTTTATTCAACAATTTGTCTCCTCTATGTCTCTCTGCTTCTTCTGTGTCAGCCGCACCACAAGGATGCGGTGTTGTCTTTTAAATCAAAGCGTAAATACACATAGAAAATTTATCCTTATATCCTTATAAAATGTAATTTATTCCTGTGATTTCAAAGCTAAATTTTTAGCATCATTATT
>NC_056590.1:3520999-3696538 GCF_018340385.1 Cyprinus carpio
ATTCTGAAGTCTCTTGAAAATCACCTCCACTGTTTCGACTGTGATCTATCTGATCAGACTGTATGGAATGCTGCAAAGTCATACAAACAGTGAAAAGTCCCAGTGGAATGCCTCTCGTCAAATCAAATTCGAAGACCAGAACTAACCATTGTATATCCAGAATTGTATTTCTACAATAATACTGTATTATAGCAATAGGTGTTTGCTTATAGTTTCCACTTTTTTTTCAATCTCCTGTACCTCTTTCCTTGCCAAAACTGAGCTTTGATTGATGCAGGTTTTTTTTTTTTGGTATGTGTTGAAGTAAACCTGATCAGCTAGTTATTTTTTTTAATTATTTTCTTAGGCAAGCTAGATAAGTTTATTGAATTCACAATATTGATCTTTAGTCTTATTCCTAATATGCTGAAAGCAGCTCAGTTGATGTTTATTTTCTCATACTTCACATTGACAATTACAAAATATTTTACATGATCCACATGAAATATGTTTTCAGTTGAAAATAGTGAAACATTTATTTGTAAGCTGTTTTACTACAGAAATGTTTAGTTTAGCTACATCTTGTTAACAGAAGCATGGCACTGAGAGCCTCTGTGAACAGTAAAGGCCTGGCTGCTCTGAATTGATTGGTCATCTCAAAAGTTTTTGACATTTGACATTGGCAGATCATTGCAGCACCACAGTAGAGTTAATATTACGCAATTAATTCACGACTTCGATTTATATTCCTCAGAGAAAATACCAGGGTCCTCAGTGGAGGGTGTCCGCGGGTGCAGGCACGAAGCCCCCTAAAGCGTGAGGCCCAGTTTGGTCACACACTTCACAGACACGGGTGTAAATTTCATCTAACAGTTGGGGGGGACAATAAACAAAATTTCTCAAGAGCGATTTTTGAAGGGGACACAAATAATGCATCTAAAATTGTACTTGTAAGGATGTGTATACACAGAGGAAAGGCTTACTGCTATTAGTGCAGCAGGGAGACCGTGCCAACTAGACAACTTCAAGCTGTTGTGGTCGCGCAGAGACATCGCTCGTGTCCGTTGTATCCATCACAGTGTTGTTAAGTCTGCAGTTTTCAATCAGAATAATTCAACACTATCACTGTTGCTTTAAGTTGAACCCTGTAACGTGCATTTTAGCCCCCGGAATGCCATTTTTACAGAGGGGCCCCCTCGAAATGCAGTTAGTTTGGGTAGCAATTGGGAAGGTTTTGTTGTTAAAAAAAAAAATTCATCAAAAAATAAAAAAAAAAAAAAACCTGGCAAACCTTTTCGTCAAGCAGGTAATGTTATTATTGCTAACATAGCGATTCATCAAAAAATACATTGGCATCATCTGTATTAAGGAGAAAATAATCACTTTATTCGATATTTAAGTGAATAAAATAGCCTTGACAGCCTTTGAGTTCCACAACTATTGGCTTTGTTCTCTCTCACTGGACTCGCGTGTGTGTAGGTGATGTAAAAGAGGAAAGCAGCCGTTTGGACCAAAGTACTGTGAGGCAAGGGAGGGGGAGACTCCCTAAACTTGTTTCTAAACTTAAACATATTTTTGCCTCATTTGTGTTTTTACTATTTACACAATTATTTAAACTATAGAACATTGTCATTTAAAATACACAGACTGATTTTTAATCATATTTTTAGGGGGGACAACCTTCAGATGGGGGGTCCTGTCCCCCCGACTCCCCTGGGATTTCTGCCTATGTTCACACAGCCCTCGTGACGGTTCTTCGTGTACACATAGCTTAGGTTTACAGTTCAGTGTGCTTCGCTCATATTCCTCATGATTCTGGCTTGTTTTCCAGGTGTTTTTGATGGACTTATTCGGGCTGAAGACGCTGTACACGCGAGGAGATCTGATTCTGTGTTCAATGGCAGGTGTTGCACATGTCTTCTGGCACTCCAATGAAACCGTGTACAAAACCTGCATTGAGAAATGGCTTACGTAGATAATGACAAACTCCCACATAGACAAACACTTGACTACAGATCTTTCTCTATTTTCTAATCATTGATACAGCACATTTCGTTACATTATGCTAAAGCATTGCATCAGAACATACATTTCTGTTACTGTGTCCTCTACGACAGAGACACACATTCAGTAAAATATAGGTGTAGAAAGGTGAACACTAAATATAAGGAATAACCATCAGTGCCTGAGGGATACATTTCTCATTTTGCGGAAAGGTTTGGATCTTAACCACTATTTTTCAATGTGTGAAGGTATTTTTTTTTATTTTAATTTTTATTATGTTATGTGATTGATGCAGACTGTGCTGCTGCAGTAACATTCATGCCTTACATTTGATTCATTTGGACATGACTTTGTCTAAAATCCAAGTGCCAACATTGCAATGAGAAAGGAGAGAATGAGGGCAAAAGGAGAAAAAGGGATAAAAATAGGGAATGCATGGAATTGCATTTGTTGCACATAACTTTACCTCTCACTTTACATCCTTCAAGCCTCAGCCCAACACTGCATGTTCGGCCCTAAAGGGATTTGAGTCTGAGCTGCTCATTCATATTAAATACTTGTGTTAGGGTATTTTTACTGTTATTTTATGCTGTTCAGTTCACATAGTATTAACTTTTACATTTTTAGAGCGATTCATAAAAGGGATTAATAGAAGCACAATTTGAAAGAATGCATTTAAATGAAATGAAAACTATTTCCCCGCTCTGAGTTAAAACTATGCTATACATTACTGTACAAAACATAGTTTGCCATATGTATTGATATCATAGCAGTGTTATGTGTATTGTTTTAGGTTTCAGCTTCTTTTAACTGTTTTTATTAAATGCTTGACCATGGGGGTTTAATGGATAGTTTAACCTAAAATAAAAGTATAATGTCTAAAGTATAAAATTCTTCAACACTGAAGTACACTTTTCAGCTAAAACTACTTTTGTCACACTCAACACCATTAAACTTTTCCAGATGTAAAGATTGTAAATGACTTAAGCTGCATACCAGTGTGCTTTACTGTTTTTACTTAAGCCAGCTTTCAGAATAAAATTTCCATTTTATGTTGTTACAGTGTTGTCATTTAAGTGTTGCCTGTGCAGTCTTTGCAGAAAACATTTTCAAAGGAATTTTTTGTAATATTTGATATATTTTGGATTTTATGAGTTATATTCAAAAATGCTGCATGTATGTCTTTACTGTCCTAAATTTGAGGCACAGACATTTCTTGTACTTTTACATTTTCATTTTTTACATGTCTCGTCTTCATTCATGAGGTCCACTGTCCAGCACGGTTTAGCTCCATCCCTATACAATCATATAATGTAGTTTATGTAACAACATATCATTTTTATGTAATCCTGAAGACATTTGTTAGATCTTTCAGATGTGTTTGATCAGGGTTGGAGCTAAACACTGCAGAATGGTAGCCTTCCAGGAGCAGGGTTAGACACCCGTTTTACCATAATATGAGCTGTGTGAAGCCCTACGAATAAAGTCTAGTTAAAATGCAACTTTATATAGTAACAATATTTAGTCAACTAAATAAAATATTATCAGTTTACATGCAAATATTAACATTTGCACAATTTCTAAACTCAAAATAAATAGAAAGGGGACTGTGTACAGGGGACCCAAAGGCCAGGAGGGCCTATAAGGCTCTTTGCTAAGGGCCCCTTGCCCTGGCAAGCGATTTCTGCTGAGGGGGATCACCAAACACCCCCCACCCCACCCCTCTGAGAGATCTTTTATCAAGGGGCTCCCCCTTGTATTTTGTGTATTTTCTGTGATTTCTACAATTTGAACCTAAACTATGATTATGATGTCAGTATTGGATGAAAATGTTTTCCTCGTGCCTACTACAAGAGACTAAAGAATACGTATCCTGTGGAGCATGTTGCCTGTGGGTTAAGGCAAGTGGGTAAACATCAAATTCTCCAAAACTGTTCACCAAGCTTAAGATTAAATTTCATAACTGAAGTCACCAATGAAATCTGACAAGAGCTGTCCCATTAATGATGTTTCTTTTGCTCAGATAGCATTAAAAAAGCTGTGCATGTGCAGTCCTAAGCACATATCTCTGAATGCTGATTGTTTCTATAGCAACCGGGTCTTCTGACGGCAGCAGAAGTGAGGTGCTGACTTTACCGATTATCGATTGGTTCTTTTACTCAGAAGGTGGGGCTTCCTTCAATAGGAATTATTTGTAGAGCGCTTTTCACAATACACATTGTTTCAAACACAATAAAAAAAATCCTGGAATGTTTTCCTCAAAAACAATTTCTTTGCAAATGAAGACAGAAAGACATGACAATCTTGGATGAGTAAATTATCAGGAGATTTTTTATACTGGAAGTAAAGTAATCCTTCAAGGATGTTCTACCCAAGCCGTCAAACTGACGTCATCAGAGAAGGAATGCCATTCCAGAGGAGAAGCAAATGTTCTGATTTTGATTAAAGATTACCAAAACAAACTTTTTTCTGTGGATTAACTTCCACAGATTAATTGTTCACTTGAAGAGTAGCAACATGCTGTAACAAAGTAGTCAATTAAGATTTTGTGAGGACTTTAAAGCATTATTGCATGTTAGGGCTGGGTGGTATGACAGTACATATTGTGGCGTTGATATGCAGTGTGAATCGATTTAACTTTTTCTAAAGTGTTTACGTAGGCAAATGGGGTTAGCAAATATATATGAACACTGCAGCTGTTAGTGGGCATGAATTATTGGAACACTGGAATAGAAAAAGAAGCATGGATAAATGAGTAATAATTCTTATAAGTGCAGTATGCTGCGAAAGGAAATTTAAATTCACACTCGCACGTTGGCCGGCAGTTCCGTTTGTCCTGTCTTTGTTTCTCTTGTCTGTTGTCTTGTGTGTCAGCACATGGCTTTGTTGTTTTTGTGAGCTATTTTCTAATCCCTCCTCCTTGTCTCCTTTAATTACCACACCCTATTGTTAGTCCTTTTTGGTCTAATTGTGCTCACCTGTTCCTCATGTGGTTTCCTCCCAATTTATAGTCCCACTTGCCCTCTTGTGTTTGGGGGTTTGTGGTCATTTGCTGTCTGTGGCTGAGTGTTTGTTCTTTATCCCTTGCCTGGTGTGTCTTGTGTTTTAGTGGTGCCCTGTAAAGTCCCTTGTAATTCTGTGGACTTGCTCCTTGTTTGTCTGTTCTTGACTTTTTGGTTTTGTTTCAGTATTCATCTAATTCTTCTAGTCCTGATTTCTCGTTTGTGTTTTTAGTTGATATTTTCAAGTTATTTGTGTTGGTTAATTAGTAATTATTTCCTCTATCTTTTTATTTTTTATAACTTTAGTTTTTATCAGTTGTTTTAGATTTTGTCTGTCCCCTGCCTGTCTTGGAGTTAATATGTGTTCTTGTGGAGCCTTGTCCTGACTTAAGGGCCCTTTCACATTGGATGCGGCAAGCTGTGGAATCACTGCTGTGGAAGTGTTTTGTACAGTTAAAACCTTGTTTAAACTTTAGCCTAGCTCTACACCGCAAACTCACCATTGAATAATTCTGTGAAACAACGGAGGGTGACTCTGAGTAATTGTTCTCCAAACCATCAGAAAGCAGAGTAGAGAGGAAGTAGTTTGTCAAACAATAGATTTGTGATGTTTGTGAATAAATGGATTTCTTCACATACACTGATTAGGTTGTGGGTCATTTTGGAGGACACGTGAAAATGTATACTTAAACCCACACAAAAGAATCGTTGAAAACCCAGTAAACTTAAGATTATTACTTGACATTAGAACAAAACTTACGAATATGATAAATATTGGCCACGCAGTCACTGCAAGTTTCAGGAGTGACATCTTCATTTAAATGCAGGAGTGAGTTCCCTAAAAATAATCGTTCCTTGTGTGGAACATGACTCTTTCCTGAAACTGCCATGAATGGCATTGTGGTAACCATAGCAATGTTGTGGTGTCTTGGAGAGAATGGAGCCCTTCAGACAGTGACGGCGCTACACCGAGGCTAGGGGGGGCTATAGCCCCGTCAGAATCTTTAATAGCCCTGGTTTAGCCCCATTTCTTTATGAAGTAACTCTGACGTAATCAATATCATTTATTTTCTTAGCACCCCCACATATTGGTCTAGCCCCCCCTTAGCCCCGGTAGAGAGAAAATTCTGGCACCGTGCCTGTTTGCAGATTAGCTAGTTTTGTGTTAGCTGCTGTTGACAACTACGGAGCCCCTAAAGGGACTTTTCAAAAATAAAAAATACACAGACTATCTCGTGCACACAAGGTTTCAATTTCCGGTGTAGCTATTTTTCATTAGCTTTATTTTACTGATAAATGTTGAGAGCGCACTGTTGTTGTGCTAAAGTACATTAATATGATGCGCGAGTGTAAATCTCTCAGCTTGCACACAGATTTCCTTTGCTCTCACACAAAACCGGATACATTTACTTTTACATTTAACTTACATTTAGTCATTTAGCAGACGCTTTTATCCAAAGCGACTTACAAATGAGGACAATGGAAGCAATCAAAAACAACAAAAGAGCAATGATATATAAGTGCTATAACAAGTCTCAGTTAGCCTAAACACAGTATACGTAGCAAGGGCTTTTAAATAATAAAATAAATAAAAAGAAAACAGATAGAATAGAAAAAAAATAGAGCAAGCTAGTGAAAGGTCTTTTTTATAATTGTATAATAAATGAAAAGAAAATAGATAGAATACAAAAAGATTAGAAAGGTAGTTAGATTTTTTTTTTTTTTTTTTAAATAGAATTAGAACAGTGAGTGCTAAAGTTAGAGGGTCAAATAAAGATGGAAGAGATGTGTTTCAACCCGATTCTTGAAGATGGCTAAGGACTCAGCTGCTTGGATTGAGTTGGGCAGGTCATTCCACCAGGAGGGAACATTTAAAAAGTCCGTAAAAGTGACTTTGTGCTGCTTTGGGATGGCACAATCAAGCGATGTTCACTTGCAGAACGCAAGCTTCTAGAGGGCACATAAGTCTGAAGTAATGAATTTAGGTAAAGGGGTGCAGAGCCAGTGATGGTTTTGTATGCAAACATCAATGCCTTGAATTTTATGCGAGCAGCTATTGGTAGCCAGTGCAAATTGATAAATAGAGGTGTGACGTGTATTCTTTTCGGTTCATTAAAAATTAATCTTGCTGCTGCGTTCTGGATTAATTGTAAAGGTTTGATAGAACTGGCTGGAAGACCTGCCAAGAGAGCGTAGCAATAGTCTAGCCTGGACAGAACAAGAGCTTGAACAAGGAGTTGTGCAGCATGTTCCGAAAGAAAGGGCCTGATCTTCTTAATGTTGAATAAAGCAAATCTGCAGGACCGGACAGTTTTAGCAATGTGGTCTGAGAAAGTTAGCTGATCATCAATCATAACTCCAAGGTTTCTGGGTGTTTTTGAAGGAGTTATGGTTGATGTGCCTAACTTGATGGTGAAATTGTGATGAAACAAAGGGTTTGCTGGAACCACAAGCAGTTCTGTCTTGGCAAGGTTGAGTTGAAGGTGATGGTCCTTCATCCAGCAAGAAATGTCTGTTAGACAGGCTGAGATGCGATCAGCTACCGATGGATCATCAGGATGGAATGAGAGGTGGAGTTGAGTGTCATCAGCATAGCAATGGTATGAAAAGCCATGTTTCTGAATGACAGAACCTAATGATGCCATGTAGACAGAGAAGAGAAGTGGTCCAAGAACTGAGCCCTGAGGCATCCCAGTAGTTAGATGTTGCGACTTGGACACCTCACCTCTCCAAGATATTTTGAAGGACCTATCTGATAGGTAAGACTCAAACCACTGGAGTGCGGTTCCTGAAATGCCCTTTGTCAGTAGGGTTGACAGGAGGATCTGGTGGTTAACCGTGTCAAAAGCAGCAGATAGATCGAGCAAGATAAGTATTGAAGATTTGGATTCCGCTCTTGCCAGTCTTAGGGCTTCAACAACTGAGAGCAAGGCAGTCTCAGTTGAATGTCCACTTCTGAAGCCAGATTGGTTGCTGTCAAGGAGGTTGTTCTGTGTGAGAAAGGTAGAGACTTGGTTGAACACAGCTCGTTCAAGTGTTTTTGCAATGAAAGGAAGAAGAGAAAAATGGTCCTTTGCTCTCACACAAAACCCTATCACACATATCACATTAGCACTCAAAACAAGCAGAGTGCTTAAGCTTGCACACAGATTTCCTTTGCTCTCACACAAAACCGGATGCGTGCTTTCAGATAAGCGCTGCTCTCGCGCAGAGAGTGTACGCACTTAAAATGTGTCCGTAAGCAATCTCTAATTTCGAATCTCTCCGTGTTCTTGTGCTAATTTCCATACTATCCATCCTAAATATTATTCGAAATTAGAGTTAGTATGTCCCAAATCGTAGTATGATGAAATGATCCATGCACACTCTAATGGCTAATATTGGCCACAACACATTGAGCGGTCAACAAGGATTCGATTAGATCTATAAACACGCATGAAAGTGTTAAAAAAAGACTGGCAGATCAACATGCCTCATTTCTCTCCAATACGGTAGGGAATTAAATTAAATGGAATATGGATAATGTTAACTTTGACAAGATGATTGACAGTGCAGTTTAAACTGTGACAAGATGCACGTAACTAAGCAACAAAGCGTCCATCAAAGACGCAGTTATGACAAAGTAGTTTGTCCCAACATAGATAGATATATATATATATATATATGGCTGCTATATGTCCGCCGTGTGTGTGTAGATGCCTTATTAAAGACTGTTTCTATTGGCTGCTATATGTCCGACATATTGGAAGGGTCAGCTTGATGTCATTCACCATAACAATCAATGAATATTTTAAGATGCCACAATCCTTACATATCCATGGTTCCTCCCCTCTCTCATTTTTACCTGTGAAAGGCTGGCCCGTTTCTTCAGGAATTTAAATCCCGGCGGTTTTTACAACCATCGGCTGTGCAGGATTGTGACATCTTTGAATATTCTTTGATTATTATGATGAATGATGTCAAGTTGTTTGTTAAAGATGGTAGATATGTCTACGTATATGTGCTTGGAGCTGTCGAATGGTACATCTACTTATAAATATCTATGTGTCCAAAGCTTGCCTACTATTCTGCTACATGCTCAAAAAGTATGTATGTAGCATAGTATAGGTTGGCGAATTGGGACGCAGCAACTTTTATCATCTTCTTTTATTGTTTACTGGCGTTTGGCTGACTAGCTTTTAGTGCATTACTGTCACCAACTGAACTTGAGTGTGGAGCATTGATGCATATTTACCATGTGTTCCATTTGGAAGGGCTCATCCCTATGCCCTAATCCCTTCGAAGGGTTGAAGGGTGTAGGGGACCAAACAACTGTTTTTGAAGTGCCCTTCTGCATCATCATCATGTGCCCACATGGAGGCTCCGTCATCATGCAAAGAATCTGCACAAAGGATCATGGGAGCCCGAAGTGTCCATCAGTTGAACCCTTCGAAAACCTTCATACCAAAGGGCCCTTTGAAGTGGCCAGGTTTGAGCACTTCGGTTTGGAACAACCCCAGGCGCGCAGATGGCACTAGGGACGGGGGTGACATGACCCCCCCAGATTCATAGTGACCCAATCCATCCCCCTCACTGTCTCAATGAAAGGATCTATTGGTAAACGGAGGATTATTCAGGGTTTCCGCTATGTACATTAGTCTAAGTAGTGGCGAACCTGCCCACTATTCCTTAAACGTGTACTAAGCGATTTTTGAAACACGCTTTTGACTGCAGTGTCTGACAAAGTCCCAAAACACACTTCCAGCCAATCAGCAGTAAGGGGGCGTGTCTTGTCCTGATAGCGAGAAGAGAGTGCCCAATTTGAGTACACAGGACGCATATTACATTACATTTACATTTTGTCATTTAGCAGATGCTTTTATGCAAAATTAGCATATTAGCAGATCGACTGTAGATTGAGAGAGATGGCAGATAAAAAAGAAGAAAATATCAGAGAAACAAAACATTAAAAACAAGGGTTGCAATCAGGCAAGAAGTAGGACCCGCGTAAATATCGGAGCAGCTTTCCAGCAGTGGAGAGAAACTCAAGGAGTGGGAAGGGCTCAAATTGGACACCGAGGTTGCTTTGTTTCTTTTTGAGAGGTGAGTAACGTTGATTTTGCTTTGTTTCACAAAACGTATCCATGTTGGCTTTTGTTTGAATATGCTTGTGTGTCATCCTCACTTGTTTCCGTGATCGTTGTTGCCATGGTTGCGTATGTACGTGTGGGGCGAAGATTTCAAAATAGGGCCGAGGCACGGTGGCACATTCAAATAGAAAAAGCACCAGAAAATTAAGAAAACATCATCAGTTTGACAGCACATGTGCTGCAAATACTCACAACACAAACAAAATTACCCCAACAAAACGAAAATTAAATTTTTGGCGTATTGATTACCATTTGTATAACCACAGTTGTACAAATACCGTGGTTAAACTATGGTTAGAGTAATAAATCCATGGTTAATTTCTGCATAATTACAGTAACCATTTTTTGTTTGCTTTTTTATATAATAAATTTATGTATTAATTTCAATAGTAAAACCACAGGTTATGGTTAGTTTTTGTAAGGTAAGTTGTAAAAGTAAGTTAGCCAGCTAACATAACCTTTCACAGTTACAGTAATTGTGTATTTAGTCAGCTTATTTAGACTAATAATATCCACACAAAAAAAGCAACAACAACAACAAAAAAAAGCTAAGGAATCGTATAATCAGGATGTTAAAATAAACAAAGATCTTTTCAGAGCAAACATTGATAAATTATGTCCCAGCCATATTTGTCACTTTACGGTTCCCTTAAATATTTCCGATGTGGTCTGTGTTTTTGCAGCACATTTCTTTATTTGTTTGTATTGTTAGTATTTGCAGCGCGTGTTGTCAAATTGATGAAGATTTTTTCATAATTTGCAGGTGTTTTTGTCATTTGCAGTGTGTTTAGCTCTCTCAGCCACCGTAGCAGGTCCTGTTGGGGTATGAGTGTGTTTGTTTTGGTGCTAAAGAATCAGATCAGGGCAGACGCAGACTGAAGCACAATAATAATCTAACCATTACTTTTGTACCCACCTTCTCACTACACGCTGTTCTGTTGTCAATAAACACACATGACGATGGTGCTGCCACCGACGTTTACATTCTCTGTGTGTGTATGTGCTATGACTTCTGCCCCCGGGGTCCTATGAGGAGCTGGTAGCTGCCTCAATTGTGCCTGTGATCATATACAGGTGCATCTCAAAAAATTTGAATATCATGGAAAAGTTCTTTATTTTTTTGTAATTTAATTCAAAAAAGCAAACTTTCTTATATTCTAGATTCATTGCACACAAACTGAAATATTTCAAGAGTTTTTTGTTTTAATTCTGATGGTTACCACTTGCAGTTTAGAAAAATTAAAAATTCAGTATCTCAAAAAATTTTAATATTTTCTCAAAATAGCGGCCTTCAGCTTCTCTGTATTGCTTTTCAGATGTTATTTATCTTCCTTTTCACAATACCCTATAGATTCTCTGTGAGGTTCAGGTCAGGTGAGTTGGCTGGCCAATCAAACTCAGTAATATCATGGTCAGCAAACCACTTGGAAGTGGTTGTGGCACTGCGGGCAGGTGCTAAAGTCCTGCTGCAAAATGAAAACAGCATCTCCATAAAGCTTGTCAGCAGATGGAAGCATAAAGTGCTCCAAAATCTCCTGGTAGATGGCTGCACTGACTTTGGACTTGATAAAACACAATGGAACAACACGAGCAGACATCACAGCACCCAAATCATCACTGACTTCGGAAACTTCACATTGGACTTTGGATTCTGTGCCTCTCCAGTCTTCCTCCAGACTCCAGACCTTGATTTCCAAATCTGAAAAGAGGACTGTGAACCACTGAACAACAGTCCAATTATTTTTCTCCTGGCCCCAGGTGAGATGCTTCTGATGTTTTTTTCTGGTTCAGGAGTGGCTTGGTTCTAGGAATGTGAAAACTGTAGCTCTTTTCCTGAAGATGTCTGAGCGTGGTGACTCTTGATGCGCTGACTCCGGCTTCAGTCCACTCCTTGTGAAGCTCTCCCAAGTAGGGCTGGGCGATAAATCGATTTTATCGATTAACTCGAATGTGTAGTTTACATCGGTTTGTTTGAATGAAAATAGGTTTTCTTTTTAACATCCACCGGCGCTCCACTCAGGGCTCCCGTTGTTCCGATTGGGCTCAACCCTCCTCCGTGCGTTTGCCATAAAGAAATGCTGGCGAGCAAAGTATGTTTCTCCGGAGCGCGGAGTAGAGCGGTGTGATTTTGACTGGAGCGAGGCGCGGGTTTTTTTAAAAGTCAGAGCGTCGTGGTTTTCACTCGCTCCAAGAGCACTCCTCCACTGCTCCATCACGAGTACAATTCATGCCAACGGCCCATAATATAACTGCATATTTAGCAATAATTCACATGTTAAACATATTTAGCTATAGCTTGATACAGATGAATCTCTCAAATCAGAAGATTATAATGACGGCAATAACCGAGCGGGAAGTTACAGGCTAGTTCTCAAGGAGTTTGTCTGTTCCTTTTACTGAATATTTTCAGGTTAAAGCATAATTTAAACAGCTACAGCACATTCACATGCAATCGCTTTCGCAATAATGCATTCAAACAAATGTAAGCTTACAATACTTCATAATCTTTATCTGATTTTGAAATCTGTAAGAAATGCATCGATCTGTAGATAAAATAACTGACGAAAATGAACTGCTATTTTCATTACAAACAAAAATTTGCACAGCAGAAAGCAGCAATTATACCTTTTAATGTTGACAATGTTATTAGTTTGGCATGTGGTAGGAAAAAAAAGTTTGCACACAATAGCCTAAGCCACTTTGACTGTTATTTTATTTACTTTTTATTTTAATATAGGCAATGTTATTAACATAACATTTCAAACATACTGAAATACTTTAGCCACGGAGCGAAGGCGGAGCGGTGTTTCTGGTATCAGTGAGCGCGGAGTGATTATTAAATGCTCGGAGCGTGGAGGGAAATAGTTGCCGCTCCACTCCACTCACATACTCTGCTACCGAGTGAGAGAGAAGTTTTGCCCTACAAAATGAACAGGACCGCGACAGAACAAGCAGAGCAAAAAGCAACCTGCAGCAATGCTTGTAGTAAATAATACGATGATATGATCATGCAGTCAATACAGATATTTAATAAAAGTAAATAATACGATGATATGATCATGCAGTCAATACAGATATTTAATAAAAAAAAAAATTAAAAACAAGCAGGGCTGTAACATAACTCATTTAAAAACGCATGCAATGTCTACACCGGGCATGAGTGGTGGCGATCCGACAAAAGACAATAGAACCCAGTGATGTTGTCTAAACTGGACGCAGCGTGATGCGACACGAGCCCAATCAGTAAACTGATGCTCGTTCTATTTATGACAAAATGTTCTGACACTACGTTCAGATGATTTGCAACTGTAGTGGGAGGTCAAGTTTAGACAGACTTTTAGCACAGCGGGGCGCAGCACGACAACTCTCGCGTCCAGTGTAGACACAGTTAGACAGTGTCTGCTCTATTTACAAATAATTTATATAAGAAAAACATGACTAACTGAGTAGTTGGCAATTTAAATTTTAACAGTTCTTAACGCCGAGTGGATGATTAGATGCATGATGGGCTAGTATTAAATAAACATTTTAAAAAATCATCTTCTCAGTTATAAATTTGACTGGTAAATAATGAATTATATTAAAACGTGTTTTGAACAATGGTGAAAAAATCAGGCAATATCTCCCAACCCCACACCCAACATCCCTAATCCCAATTCCTTGAAAATCGTAAATCGGATTTTTGGTGAAAAAAATCGGGGATTTTTTTTTTAGGCCATATCGCCCAGCCCTACTCCCAAGTTCTTGAATCGGCTTTTCTTGACAATCTTCCCAAGGCTGTGGCCATCCCTGCTGCTTGTGCAACTTTTCCTACCACACTTTTTCCTTCCAGTCAACTTTCTATGAAAATATTTTGATATAGCACTCTGTGAACAGCCAGCCCTTTCAGCAATGGCCTTCTGTGGCTTACCCTCCTTGTGGAGGGTGCCGATGATCGTCTTCAGGACAACTGTTGCATATTCTAAACTAGCCCAGGAGGTACTCAGTATTTATACTCAAAATTAATCAAACTAATCAAGCTCATAAAGGAATATTTATTGAGATACTGATTTTTTTTATTTTCCTAAGCTGTATGTTGTAACTATCAGAATTAAAACAAAAAAACTCTTGAAATATTTCAGTTTGTTTGCAATGACTGTAGAATATAAGAAAGTTTGCTTTTTTGAATTAAATTACAAAAAATAAAGATCTTTTCTATGATATTCTAATTTTTTGAGATGCACCTGTACTATCATCTATGACTGAGCTAGTGATTTTTCTGGACTGAAAAAATTTGACTGCTTGACAGCTTGGTCCCCCCAGTTAAAAAATCCTATCTGCGCCCCTGAACAACCCTTCAATATGGCGGCCATGATTGTTTTCACTCCAAAGTGCCCTTCGGAGGGTGATATATCCCGTTTGGAACACACCGACAGTCATGGCCAAAAGTTTTGGCAGTGACATAAATTTTGTGTTTTGCAAAGTTTGCTGCTTAAGCTGTTGTGGTGTTCATTCACATTGTTTCTAGATTATTGTGTAGAGTGATCAGATGCATTTTAAATAATTGCTAAAAGCTTCATTGGCCAAAAAATGAACTTTTCTCACACACACACACACACACACCCAAAATCACTGTTTTTTTAATCCTGACACAATAACCAGCTAACATTAATTGACTAATCATATCAGCAGCACATATGAAAGTGTAAATGAGTACTAGTCAAGTTAATCACTATCATACTAATTACATTGTAAGAGCAGACTGATTGCTATAAAAGGAGAAGCACTTCCAAACATTGTTCTTTTTTAGCAATGGTTACCTCCAAAGAAACACTTGCAGCGCTGCAAAGAATATTGCACTTGAAAGAACCATTTACTGGATTATCAAGATTTGCATCTGCACACACAGTGAGGCCAAGACTTTTGGAAAACGGCCTGGTGTCAAGAAGGGCAGCAAAGAAGCCACTTCTCTCCAAGAAAAATATCAAGGACAGACTGAATTTCTGCAGGAAGTACAAGGATTGGACAGCAGAAGATTGGTGCAAAGTTATTTTCTCTGATGAACCTCCCTTCCGACTGTTTGGGACATCTGGAAAATCGATTGTTCAGAGAAGAAAAGGTGAACACTACCATGAGTCCTGTGTTGTGCCAACAGTAAAGCATCCTGAGACCATCCATGTGTTGCTTTTCAACCAAGGGAGCGGGCTCTCTCATAATTCTGCCCAAAAACACTGCCATGAATAAAGAATGGTATCAAAACGTCCTGCAAGAGCGACTTCTTCCAACGATCCATGAGCAATTTGGTGATGATCTGTGCATTTTTCAGCATGATGGAGCATTATGTCACAAAGCAAGAGTGATAAAGAAGTGTTTCGAAGATCATTAGATTTAAATTTTTGATCCGTGGCCAGGCAACTCCCCAGATCTCAATCCCATAGAGAACCTGTGGTCAGTCCTCAAAAGGTGAGTGACCAAGCAGAAGCCCACAAATTGTGATCAACTCTGAGAACTAATAAGGCAAGAATGGATCACCATCAGTCAGGATTTGACCCAGAAGGTAATATCCAGCATGCCAGAGCGAATTGCAGAGGTTATGAAGAATAAGGGTCAACACTGTAAATACTGACTCATATATATTTTTTTTTTTGCCAATAAAGCCTTTAAAACTTATGTTTATCAATGTTTTTCAGTATACCATAGAAACATGGACAAATAATTTACAAATACTGAAGCAGCAAACTCTTTATAAAATATTTTTCACCCAATTTATATATATATATAAATATATATATATATATATATATATATATATATATATATATATATAGGGTGAAAAATATTTTATAAACAATATAATACATAAACTTCCCGATGAATATTCATACTAAGAAAATAACTAAAGTAATTATACAAACAAATAAACAAAATTATATCTTTATATTCTTACATAATTTCCTGTATCTTTTAGATGGTTTAACAGAGCAAATCTAATATATTTATTCTTTTGCTGCTTATCCAATAGATGTTTTAATGTCATGTTTCCACATTCGTCCAGTAGCCTACTTTAACTTCCTAGTTTTTGTCGTTCATTGTTATGTGCTCTACATTGCAACGGTACATGTTCAGCAGTTTCAAAAATCCCACAGTGACTGCATAATTCATTCGGGAGTTTCTCGATTCTGTTTAGATTTCCATTTAAGGCAGTATGGCCTATTCTACTTCGTTATTACTGATTCTTTTTCTCTTCTTCTCAATCCCATCTCATTGTTACGCATTCCTACTTCCCTTTGAATAATGTATATATCTCATCCCCAAAATGTTTGCCATTCCCAATATAAGAGCTTTAAAAATAAAAACATAACCTTAGCTCCTTACTAACTAATCTATCTCAATTAATATCAAATAAAACTTAAAATAATCCTCACCATGCTTATCTGCCCTTTCATTTTCTTCAACTCATAAGCTGTGCCCTGATTATTAATTCTGTATGCACAGCATAATTTAAAATCTTGTCTACCATTAGACTGGCCTGACTGCAAGCTTTATAACGCAGCCAATGGATCTGAGCATATTACTGCTTTTTAGTATTTTTATTTTAAAAACATTTTCATGTATTTATTTATTCCCATCTCTGGCGGTACTCCGATCGGTCTGCGCAGCGCTGATTCAAGGCTCTGACGGCACTTCCGGCATAAAGATGACGTCGGGGGCACGCGCAGACGGAACGGTCTTTTTCTGCTCTGAGCGGCGCGGCGCGCGGCAGCTGAGAGATGTGAGTGAGTAACAACGCTAGCTTTTTATGGAGAAGTTTTACCACTCCATGCGTAATATACTTTTAGAAGAACATTTCACGCACATTAATCAAACATCGATATGTGTTAAATGTTAGGAAATGATCGCGCTTATGTGTCCTCAAGTATCATTTTAGAGATTTACTGTCGAGCTTTATGGTTTTATTTCGTAATATGTTGTAGGATTGCCTATTTGATCTTCGTCAGCTGCTGCGATACGTCTAATCTGATAAACTATGCATGGTGTAACTGAGCGCCTCTTTTCGCAATCAAGTTTTATTTCGTAATATGTTGTAGGATTGCATTTAATGTCGAGCTTTATGGTTTTATTTCGTAATATGTTGTAGGATTGCCTATTTGATCTTCGTCATCATTAAAGCTCAGATGGAAGTAGTAAATCATGGACGTTTTAAAAATAGGAGTTCCTGGGCATGAGCACCTTATTTATGCGACACGCGGACGCAACGTTAAAGGGATAATTTCGTTCCAAACCCCTAAAAGCTCCGTTCATCTTCGGAACACATACAAAGCTCGTTCCAAAATTTTATTAATTTTGGAAATAATACCAAAAAGACTAAAAGCTCCGTCCTTAAAAACATTGTGCTGTTCGGAACACAATTTCACGATATTAAATGTTGGATGAAAACCGGTATAAATAAGAGTGGCTTGTGAACGCAACGTGTACAAATACTGCGGTTGCCTTCAGTACATTGAGATCACGCGCTGGCAGCCAGGGGGCAAGGAAGTCGACCGAAGCGAAATGTCGGCCACGTGCCTGCCATCTTGTAGGAAAAGCGTTAGCATCCCATTGACTCCCCAGTCATTTTTGTAATTTATTTCTAAAGATACACGAAATGTGGGGCTCCATTACCTTCTATGTTAATTATGATCCGTAGAAACCAGTTTTTGTGTAAAATGCTAATTGCGTCATAATATTTAACCCTATCGAATAAAATTTTAAAATACGTACATTTTGCATTTACCAGGGGCTGACGTCATTTTTTTAGTCTGCGCGTCAGAAACCTACTTCAAAAATTAACAAAAAGTTTACTGTCCTGTTCCCAAAGTCGCTTACAGTATAAAAAACAGATTGCACGTCTGCGTTATATGGCAGAGCTACCAATTTCATTCTGAGGTTATGGTGAAATGTAACTTTTAATATTGGATAAAAACTCATTGATGACGACCTTTTCATTACCTTTCCTGGACCTGTGACACCTGTTATTTATCTGGCAGTCTATGGGACAGTCACAGGACCCTCCCGGTTTTCATCCAAAATATCTTAAAGGATTTGGGTTTTCTTTGCTTTGGACTTCCGAGACTGAGACGAACTGAGCGTTCCAAACCCCTTTACGGGTTGAAAACCGGGAACTTGACATGGGGTTAGAACGAAAGGGAACAACTTTTTGTAAGCGAAGAAGATGATGGCCATTTTTCCCCAATAAAGAGTCATTACAAAATTTTCATTTTGGGACGTGGAGTTTTGTATTCTGATGAACGTTCTGTTTCCTGGACTTGACCCATTTATTTATCTTGAAAGTGTATGGTCACAGGCCTCCCGTGTTTCCGAACCCTGAAACCCCCATGAAACTTCATCTTCGGAAACGGTTTTGGAACGACATTGTGACTGTGGGGTTATACGAAGCGACGGGAACACTTGTTGTAAGCGAAGAAAGGATAGAGTATAAAATTCCAAAACCTTAAACAATAATGAATCACTCAATTCCTAGCTGTTTTCCTTGAAAGTGTGAGGTTGTTTCTTCCGAGAGAGTTTCAAATGCTGACACTTTAAGGAATCATGCTGTTCTGAATTTTTTTTTGAGAAAGATATTTTGAATGTTTCAGCTGTTCATTCTTTTGACAGCATGACTCTTCCAGTTGTGGCCGAGAGGCTCCTCAGGACAAGTTCAGACGGATGATCTCTCTCTCCGGAGACTGAGTCAGGAGATGTTTGCCAGGTATCAGCTCTCTGCTTGTCTTCAATGCCTCTGATCTCTCAGACTGGTTCAGTTTTGGTTTGAGAAGCGAGACTAGAGTCACATCCTGATGCTGCTCGTGGTCCTGGTGTGCTATAGTTCTCGCAGAGTAACTCTCTGCTTATTCATTGGCTGCTGCTTTTCATTGCCCAGCCAATCACCAGCTCAGAAACATGATAAATATTGTGGCCTACCATTTCTCCGAACCAGGTGTGACGCTCTGAGTTTCTAATAGCAGATCACTTGCTGTTAGACTGATTAGGATGAAAATCCTCTGGTTACTAGAAGAGATGTTTTTTTGGGGGTCATGAAAATTTGTCACACCTGGTTAGGACACTTGAGTTTCTCCAATTTTCCTGAACTGTGCTTCCATTATTTTTTACTGACACTCATTTCTTCACTGGATCAAATTGTTTTTCTTCTCCATCAGTGACATAATCCTGAATGTATGCCAGCTACTTTCTACATTCTGGTGCTCGCTGCGCTGCAGATCGTTTCTGTAAGGCTCTGCGCCGTTGTGTGGCTCCTGACAAACTGTGATGATGCACGACCCTAATAACGGCAGCGGATGACCGTAGGAGAGGTCTATGCGTTGACACACTGAAGGTAGTACCGATGTTGTTCATTTAGTTTTATAAATGTAATGGCTGAAGAGCGAGACTAGAGTCACATCCTGATGCTGCTCGTGGTCCTGGTGTGCTATAGTACTCGCAGAATAACTCTCTGCTTATTCATTGGCTGCTGCTTTTCATTGCCCAGCCAATCACCAGCTCAGAAACATGCGTCATCAGGTTGTGTTTGTCATTGAGATTATATGTCATCAGATGATGTCTAACGGCTGTTTTTTGTTTTAGGGATCATCCTCCACCAAAGATAATCCGAAAGCATGAAGCCCAACTGTTAAACATCTGTTGCTTTATAAACTTATGAATAAATTATATATTTCATATCAGAAATATGTCATGGAATATATAGAGACACACTTATTGTGTGCAGTGTATTGTGGTCTGAAAAGCGGTACTCACTTTTGTAATGTATTGGCATAAACAGTCTAATGGGCCAATCTTGTGTGACGGAATTTATTTTATTTTTTAAATATTATTCAGTGCAAATATTACAGACATCACAATGTTTAAAAAAAACTTCAGAAATGTAAGTGCTTTCATAGCATTACATGTTTACAGATTTTTGTTTTTAGTTTCTGAAAGGTTTATGTAAAATTGCAGTCACGTTTATAAAATGTTGTATACAAAGAACCCACTTATTTATGTTTATATTTTCCTAATAAAATACATTGAATTGTTCTTTCCAAAATGTCATTCTAAACAAAGCACATAAAATACACACATTTCTGATGCACTTAAATTTAATGTTATTATAGGTTTCTTAATACAGTACTAACTGCAAAACTGTATATATAAGGTATAAAAAAGTATACGTGTCCCTGCAGCACAGAAGCAGTCATAAGTAGCACAGGTATATTTGTAGCAATAGCCAAAAAAAACCATTGCATGGGTCAAAATGATCCATTTTTCTTTTATGCCAAAAATCATTAGGATATTAAGTAAAGATCATGTTCCATGAAGATATTTTGTAAGTTTCATTCATTTGAAGCAACTTAATGATCGTTTGAACTTATTTTTATAGACAATGTTCTCCAAACAGGTGCTAGACCTTGATCTCCTGGAGGAAATGAACTAAATTTGTCCCTGACCCTGCTTGTATATGTGGAATTTTCCTGAAATAATAAAACGCTGTACAAGAAAATTTAAATTATTATTATCAGTTTTATTGGAATAATACATATAAAAATGATTTATCAACTAAGTGTTTTTGGAGATGAAGGCATTGATGTTTTCTTTTCTATGAAATAAACCACTGGGACAGCAAACAATTCTCACTCACTGCATTCCCAGACAGTAACATAGTGTTGGTCCAGATTCGCCCTGAAATCCATGCGGTCCAGATGTGGGCCGGATCTGGGCCAACACTGGTTCCTGTATGGGTTGCTTTAATAGAAATTTAGTTAATCTAATTACTTTCAAAAGACAATTCACCTAAATGAAAAAAAGAAGTTATTTTCGCATTACTATTATGATATCATTAAGGTAACAATTAAACAACACATTAGAGTGACACCACAACATCCTATACAGCAACCAGTGTTGGCCCAGATCCGGCCTGCATGGATTTCACACGGGTCAGATGTGGGCCGAATCTGGGCCAACACTATGTTGCTGTCTGGGATACAGAAAGAATGCTGTTACCTTGACAAAATCTTGTGGCCTCATATACATCACGTTCCCACTAGTTAACTGCGGTCTGAACATGCAATGATGTTCTCACATGTTGATATGTGGGTTTTGATTATGGTTTGATTAGCACAGTAAAAATCAATAACCGCTACAGAAGAATTTGCATTCAAAATCAATTACTTCTTTTAAACCTAGTCATATCTTTTAAACCCAGTCATTCTTCACTGTGCCATTTAGAGCTCATTGTATATCTAAAGCATATATTTGTAAAACAATATATTTTTGATATATTTTCCTTCCGTAAATATATCAAAACGTAATTTTTGATTAGTAATATGCATTGCTAAGAATTCAGTTGGACGAATTTAAAAATGATTTTCTCAATATTTAGATTTTTTTGCATCCTCAGATTCCAGATTTTCAAAGAGTTGTATCTCAGACAAATATTGTCCTCCTAACAAACCACACATCAATGGAGAGATTATTCATTCAGATGTATAAATCTCAATTTTGAAAAATTGACACTTAAGACTGGTTTTGTGATCCAGGGTCACATAAAGGTCATTTCTTTTACTTTTTACAATTTTTCATTTAGCAGACATTTTTATCAGAAGCAACTTAAAAGGAAGAACAAAAGCAATTTGTCAAGAGTCAACAATATAGAGAAAAGGAGATATGCACAAAAAAGAAATAGAGGATTGTTTTGTTTAGGACCGTTCTTTAATTTTGTTATTGATACAAGCGTTCTCAATGCTTTGTTCCAGTAGATAATTCCAAATAAATATTGCTGCAGGAAAAGAGAAAACACAGTTTCTCCTATTACTATTTTGGGGTTTTAAGACCTCAACATTATGGTATATTTCTGAAAATCAGAAATGTTAATTATGTTTCTTAAAAGTAACATCATGCATAACATTTGAATGAATCAACTGCCTTACTAAAATAATAACACCACCTTTGAATCAATATAGAATAGTGATGTTGTAAACACAAATAGTTGCACGGTGAAAAATTGTGCTTAGGATTGCCTCCTCTCACAGGACTTTTATACTGAGGTGAGTGATAAATATGTGCACATACCCTACAGTATGCATAGCAACAATACAAAAGATGCATAAAATAAAACACTAATTTGGATGTACCAAATGGCTGTTCATGTACCCATCCTCGGCCTAAGCGCCACCCTTCCCACAACAGTAACAGAGTAATAGAAAAATCCCAACATAACTGAACTAAAAACTATGAAGTCTCCCCTTTTATCATCTTGCTCAAAAACATAAAAACTCAAAAACTTTTCAAGTACTAATTGGTTCACATTTGTGCTGCATAATTGAACCTATTCGATTGCACTTTTCTGAGAATTAAATTAATTGAAGGCAAAGATATCAAGTTTGAAACCAATTTTTTTATGTAGATCACAAATAATACAAGTCGGACAATGGAATTGTCAGACAGTATAATGATTGGTTGAATCGGAGGGTTAAACATTGCCAGATTGAGGACCCATCAACATGCTTTTACTCTTCAGGCCTAGACTGTTTCAGACCTTATGCCATAAAGGTGGGACACAGGAATGACATGCAGTCCATCCTGATATACTCACCAGCATGGACACAGGTTCATTCTCAATTAATTCCTTTCCACTCTTCGAACTCCTGGAAGACCGGGGGACCAGTTTTAAAGTAGAAAGGGAACTGAAAGAAGATGCTCTTCATCCTGAGCTTCAAGCACAATCCACCCAGTCACCCAAACCCAATGGAGTACACTTTAAACACTGCTGATCCACGTGTGGTGACCCCGACATCCTGCTTCTGGGGCAGTGAGATTCTATGACCAAAAGTGGTAAATCAGTAGTCTGATCCCTCAAGTCAGTGGTTCCCAATCCTGGTCCTGGAGAACCCCCAACACTGCATGTTTTTGGTGTCTCTCTTATCTGACACACACATTTGAGGTCTTGGAGTCTTCTAATGAGCCGGTGAGTTGAATCAGGTGTGTGTGAAGGCGCAGTGTTGGGGGTTCTCCAGGACCAGGATTGGAAACCACTGCCTTGAGTCATAGAATATGGAAACTTTAGTTGGAAGGGCTTTTTATTCTATACGTTCAAACCAGCAATTAAATTAGATTAGCAAAAATAAGAGTGAAGGACAATACCTACATAAAATCATAAGTGGGCAATTGATGTTGAAAAGTCATCAAGTTGACATCAAAACACGGGTGAAATATGCAAATCAAACTGACATCAAAAACTTTCAAAGATGACACTGATTTGATGTAAAACTAAACGTCAAACATATTGGCCTATACCTTAAACCAGTTTCAGTGTGGCATTAACTTTCTATTTTCACCCAATGACCACTGAAAGAAATTGCCATGCAAACTGAAATTAGAATGTTACCACATCTTGATCAAGTCTTGACTAATATTTCACATCAAATTGATAGCTGGGCTGTCTTATGTTATTTTCATGGTAGCTATTTCAAGAACTCCATAGCACTACCATGGTGAATGTCCAAAAACATGCTTAGATAATCATACAATTACCAAGCAAATTCTTTTCGTACATCAACATGAAAAAGGTACATTTATGTAATTCTTTAGCAGGTTAGCAAAAAGTGTAACAGCAGTACACTGGCAGGGAGGCAAGGGATAGCTGACCCAAAAATGGGCCACTTCATTCCAAACCTGTATGATTTTTCTTCTGTGAAACATAAAAGATTTTAAACAATGTTGGTAGAACTCTTCAGTTTTTGCATACTGAAGCCTCTCCTCCTTTAACATCTGTTAAAAAAAGATGGCTTCATTTCCAAAAAAGCCGCCTTTTTTCCTGAGTTTACATAATATCCATTCATTAGTCAAAAACTGAAATAAATTCATATTTCTATCTGAATTATCCATGCATTTTCCAAAATGCTTATACCGTCTCGGGCCACAGGTGAGGAGACACATGGACAGATGGCCATCCATTGCAGGCCTCACACACACATTCACAGACTCACTCAAACCTGTAGGCAATTTATTGTTTCCATTTCACCAGCGAAGCATGTCTTTAGATTGTGGTGGGAACCGAAGCCCCCAGAGCAACTCCACACAGAAAGGACTCCTGGCCTTCTCCCTGTCAGGACGATCATTAACTGATAATACTGAAATATTCATAAGTCTTCATTGCTATTTTTATAGACAATGTTCTCCAAACAGGTGCTAGACCTTGATCTCCTGGAGGAAATGAACTAAATTTGTCCCTGACCCTGCTTGTATATGTGGAATTTTCCTGAAATAATAAAAAGCTGTACAAGAAAATTACAATTATTATTATCAGTTTTATTGGAATAATACATATAAAAATGATTTATCAACTAAGTGTTTTTGGAGATGAAGGCATTGATGTTTTCTTTTCCTATGAAATAAACCACTGGGACAGCAAACAATTCTCACTCACTGAATTGCTTTAATAGAAATTTAGTTAATCTAAAAAATAAGTTATTTTTGCATTACTATTATGATATCATTAAGGTAACAATTAAACAACACATTAGAGTGACACCACAACATCCTATACAGCAACCAGTGTTGGCCCAGATCCGGCCCACATCTGGCCTGCATGGATTTCAGGCCAAATCTGGGCCAACACTATGTTGCTGTCTGGGATACAGAAAGAATGCTGTTACCTTGACAAAATCTTGTGGCCTCATATACAACATACTTCACGCTCCCACAGGTTAACTGCGGTCTGAACATGCAATGATGTTCTCACATGTTGATATGTGGGTTTTGATTATGGTTTGATTAGCACAGTAAAAATCAATAACCGCTACAGAAGAATTTGCATTTAAACCCAGTCATTCTACCTAGATTTCTTTGTTTCAAAATGGTCTTTTCTTTTAAACCTAGTCATTCTTTAAAACACTTGACACTGTGATCACTGTGCCATTTAGAGCTCATTGTATATCTAAAGCATATATTTGTAAAACAAAAGAGATAGCAGGCCTAGGTCTTTCCGGTTTTCAGCATTACTACTGGGAAGCCAATGTAAGGGCTTTAATGATGTTTACAACAGTGAGCACAAGCTAGATTAAAGTGATTATTACATTTTGAATATGGATATTTTTCTTACAAAAACGCATCGATTTGCCACACCACACATTCATACACCCCCCAGAGCCGTGTGAGACACTTATTTATTATGGATGGGAGCTTTTTATTTCACATCTTTTGGACTGAAGCAATGCAACACCTGCTGACTGCAATGACAGAGCTTGAAAGATCAAAGATAATTTTTAATATAACTCAGATAGGATTAAAATGAAAGAAGAAAGTTATATTCACCTAGGATGTCTCGGTGGTGAGTAAAATGCTGCCTAATTTTCATTTTTGGGTGAAATAACACAAATTGTCCTGGCCCCTACAAGCCTTTCAGTGGGGGTAAGTGGGTGTTGGTTGTCAACAGTTCAGAAGACGTGAAATAAAGTGCGCACATCTATAATAAAACATGCCTCGCATGGCTTTGGGGGGGTGAATAAAGGCCTCCTGTAGCGAATCCATGCATTTTTGTAAGATAAATATCCATATTTCAAACGTAATAAACATTTTTCTCTCACTTCTGCTGACTGTTGTACATGGAAACCGTTCCGGCAGATGACAAAAAAAAAAAAACATAAATAAATATTCCTAAAGCAATGAGAAAAAAATAAAAACATAAATAAATATGCCATTCATGATTTAGAAGCACAAAACAAGGATTTGTTATGAAAAATGTCGGAGGATTTCGATATAAGCCAAGAGGAGACTGGTTTTCCTTTGCTAAAGTAAGGACACGTTGCTTCCTTTGCTCCTGCATTTCTCAGAGATCCGCCTGCACGACTTCCGCGTACCACAGTCAGTGGAAGTGTGAAAAAAGTGTTTATTACGTTTGAAATATGGATATTTATCTTATAAAAATTCATGGATTCGCTACAGGAGGCCTTTATTCACCCCCCGGAGCCGTGTGAGGCACGTTTTAATACGGATGCGCACACTTATTTCACGTCTTCTGAACTGTTGACAACCGACAGCTCTAGAACTCCTTCTACACACTTGGAGACCAGGATTTTTTAATATAACCCCGATTGGATAAGTCTGAAAGAAGAAAGTCACATACACATAGGGTGAGTAAAACACAGGCCAATTTTCATTTTTGGGTGAACTAACCCTTTAATGTATTGGTGGATTGCATGTCCCGGGTAAAATCGATTATTTCCATTCCTGCTTGGCTGGCTATTAAGGGGGATATGCAGGAATCCTCTCTCCCTGCTTTACTCTTTGCAGAAAACAAACCTATCGGGACATTTAAGAAATGTAACCCTATTGATGTAAATTCTCTTTTAAGACTTATATATAGCTCAGAAAGGTCTTTAAACTCCCTCAGACCTGCTCTCTTACCCCTATAGCTTGCAGCCATGCATTCCCTCCCTCAGTCAGATAGAACCTTTCCATCATGGAAAGAAAAAGGAGTTCTATCCATAGAAGATTTTATATATATACAATGTATTTGCTTCTTTCGCTCAGCTTTAGACAGAAGTTTGGGCTACCTTCCTCCATTTTTTTTTTTCAGATATTTACAAGCAAGGAATTATGTTAAAAGTAATGTCTCTAATTTAGAATTTATATGTCCCCTGAAGGGCTCTAGAACTCCTTCTACACAAAATTTAAAGATTTCTTGGGAAAAGGATTTGGGGTTAGCTATTCCCCTCTAGAACTCCTTCTACACAAAATTTAAAGATTTCTTGGGAAAAGGATTTGGGGTTAGCTATTCCCCAAGGCATTAGGTCTTGTTCCATTAACTCTTCAGTATAAAGTTGTCCACTTTAAATATTACACTACTCTCGCACCAAATTACATTTCTATATATCCCTCTGTCACCTCTGTGTATCAAATGCAAGTCCAATGAGGGTACATTTGCTCATTTATTTTGGTTTTGCCCAACAATGTGTAAATTTTGGACTGAGGTGTTTTGTTTCTATACAAAAGTATTTAAGATGGATTTTCCTCATGACTATCAAATCCAGACAGTTCAATATGGGATGACCATAGCAAAAAAGACCAATTTTGTTGATGTGGAACAAAAGAGTTTGCACCTAAATTTGAGACGGGGCTTACAGAGCTCAGTAATGTGTTACATATGGAAAAAATTAGATACGAGATTGTGGGTAAACCAAAGAGATTCGTACAGATTTGGAAGTCCTTTTTGGAATATTTCAAAGGTGACCAATGCTAACTGAATTTTAACCTTTTTCTTTAAGTGGTGTGGTTAATTTGATAAAATATAGCAGTGTGTAACCATTTTATTTTTCCATAATTGGGTATTTATTGGTGTTGGTATTGGAAATAATTTTTTTTAATGACTCTGTATATGTTTACAGAGATGTATATGTACACTATATGTGGGTGTATATATATTTATATGCATATACGTATCAATGCATTAGTAGATTTTTTTTTTCCTTAACGATTTGCTGGCGTGGGGTTGGGGGATTGTTCTCTAACCCTCAAGGTCCACAACAAAAAAAAAAAAAAATCAATGACCCAAACCTACATATCTTGTAAGACATTAGAACAGGGGTTCTCAGCTCTGGCCCTCAAGGTCCACAACCCTTATCAAACACAAGCTGATCGAGGTCTTCAGGACTGCTAAAAATGTTAGAGGCTGGCGAGTTTGGTCAAGGCTGGAGAATTTGAACAAAAAACACCCCAGGAGTAAAGAGCAAAAGAATTTATTTTTATCACTTTAACCCCTCAGTGTCACTGTGAGTGAAGGTCGTTTATTTCAAGGCCATTTATTATAATACTCTCATAATGTGTTTCCATTCTAAAACTCCAAACAAACTGCAGCTGAGCTAGGGAAGGAAAGCATAAGAGAAACAAGTGGATAGTTGCAGACAATATCAAACCAGTTCTAACTGGGCCATTTCTCCCCCTCAAACCTCAGACTGAAGTGAATGCATAAGAAAACAATGTAAATATGATTATGCAATGATTGTACTACAGTGTCTTAATAGTTGGGTTTCTTGTTGATAAGTAGGCAAAGGGAGGACAGTGCCGCCCCGAGTTTGGAGGCTTCGCTGCAGGAGGTGGGCAGGAGGGTGTAGTCTGTCAAACGCTGGAAAGCCTGAAACAGAGAAGCAGCAAATATAACAAACACAGCTCCTTTCATTCTATCATATAATCAGCCATGAGAAAAGCAGCTTGCTTTTGTTTTATCTGTTTCTTCTATTACCTGCCAGCAGACACAACTGCCAGCCAAAGCTGATTTTCACTGGCATCTAGTTTAACAGGAAATACAAATGTCACATGCAAATACATGTCAGCTAACTCTCATTACAGTATTAGTAGACTCTTAGGTTAGGGTTACAGTAAGTAGAATAAAGTTGACGTACTTGCAAAATTACTTCTAGTCAGCTGAATGTCCATCAAAAAGTTTTAGCAGATATGAAGCAGACAGTCTATGACAGCTAGCTGACATGAAGTTGAAAAATTACCTATAGTCAGCAGAATGTCTAAAGTGGACTACAAAGTGTTACTGTTGCTTGTCCATCTATATCAGATCTACACCTCTCAGCTGAGGGACCCTGAAGATTGTAGGGCTGCACTGCTTATTGAAATAAAACCAAAATCTTCATTTGGCTTAGTGCAACTATGAAATTGCAAAGGTTGTGTTTTTTGATGAAAGAAATATATGATCAGAATGGCTTGTTTGGTTTGCAGTATATGTGCATTTGAAAAAGCAAACAAACGTTTTCTCAAAATTCTAATGAAAAGAATTTATAAACCTTTATTTCAACGGAAGACTACGTTTAAAGGTCAAACCCTCCCTGCATAATTACTCTCCAAAGCCACGCCTCCTCCAAGACAGCAACATAGTGTTGGCCCAGATTCGGCCCACATCTGGCCCGACCAACGACACAAAACTGAATGTGGGCCGGATCTGGGCCAACACTAGTTGCTGTATGGGAAGCAGACCGGAGGCTAACCAGCGACATGAGACGGCGTTAGTGGAGGGTTGAATGCATTTCAATATGTTAGATGTAGCTGTATTTGACTGAACAGTTGTTTGGGTGGCTCACCAATGTATTAGATTTCTCTAATACATAAAATAAGTAAGCCTGACCAGAATTCTTGTGGGGAGAAGAATTTATTGAAGGTAGTAGTGTAGCACAATTCTTCAGCAGCGATGTCAGCGTGTCGGCCTTCAAGAATTAACCCTTATAAGAATCTTAGCTTTTCCCAAAGTTCTGTCTGTAAGACAAAAGTGCTATAGATGCTGTTAGGACATCCTGCTGGAGAAGTTCCTGAGGAATGCTGTTCCTTTGTTATTCTAACTGTATGGACCATTGGGTTCACACCTTCACAGACAGTTTCTGTTGATTGCATCTGAGGGACAGTCAATATGTAAATGCATCTGACTAAAGATACACATAATCTTTCAGATATATTCCAAGAGTAGACTGGTTTTTCTTTGCTGTAAACAAAACTTAGTTTTTGCAAGACTAGCATATTCTCACCTAAGGTTATGCTACGCCTACGTCCTCCGCTGAAATGCCCCTCTCTCGTGAACATGCGTACAAGCTAGAGATTACAGTCTATAAAGTTTCAGATATGGATATTTTTCTTACACAGATGCATTGATTCACTCCAGAAGGCCCCAGGGCTGTGTAGTACTTTTTTATGATGGATGGATGGATGGATGCACTTTTTTGGTCTTCAACATCTCGACCCCCAAGCTTGGAAGAGCCAGGGCATTTATTATTATAGCTATGATTATATTCGTCTGAAAAAGGAAGTCATATACACCTAGGATGGCTTGAGGATGAGTAAATCATGGGGTAATTTAAATTTTTAGGTGAACTACCCCTTTAATAACATGTTTTTACTCCAAACTGACTTCATAACGTCAGTCCAGCATTTGAAATCACTTCCATTTGTGATCTGAAGTGGCTTCTTTTCACAGAATGAAAATATATTCTATACTGTATTAAAGGCTTTATCGGATTGTAAATATACGTTATTCTTATCACCATACCATATAATTGTCACACTGATGTTTTTTTTTTTCATGTTTAGTCAAAACATTTCCATATTCCTTCTATAGAGTGCTGCAGGGACAACACCAAAACCTAGAAGACTTATTCGCCATGGGATCCTTTCGAGATTTTCCTATGGGGTTTTTCAATTTCCGAGTAAAATAAAGTCTATAGTGAACATAACTTGAAGATACACTGAAGTTTTGCTCTGCAGCGTAAATCACACACACACACACACACACACACACACACACACACACACACACACACACACACTTAACTTTGTATTATATTACCTTTGCATCAAATTACAAAAATAGTGACCGCCACAGTGAGAGTGTTTCTGTGGAGTTTTTCGTTTGCTATTTGAGCAAATGGGAACACAAAAATAGATCTGATGCAGTCTCCTGTTCACCACCACCCAACTACGACGACTTCCACTTATGGAAACCCAGAAATGTGAAAAGGGTCCATCAACTACAGCAATAGCTGAATGCCTGAATCCATATTAGACATTTCCTGGAGCATTGTAAGTTATATTACTTATGTCAGGCTTATTTTGACTTTCTATGTGAGGACGCCCTCCACCTTCCAGTATGAATCAAATGGACATTATCAGGTGTGTTTATAGTGCTCACTAATGTTCACACCACCCTACTTTAAGAAAAACCTACCTTTCTAATGGTTTATAGTTATAGGCCATCTGCATACTAACAAAAAAGGGTGTTCTTCATATTTTTTTTGTTCATTTGTTTTAAAAATGGGGAAGTTTTAAAAATTGGGGAAGTTGTGGCCTAATGGTTAGAAACCATAAGGTTGTGGGTTCGAGTCTCGGGCCGGCAACACCATGACTGAGGTGCCCTTGAGCAAGGCACCGAACCCCCAACTGCTCCCCGGGCTCTGCAGCATTAATGGCTGCCTGCTGCTCCGGGTGTGTGTTCACAGTGTGTGTGTGTTCACAGTGTGTGTGTGTGTGTTCACTGCTGTGTGTGTGCACTTTGGATGGGTTAAATGCAGAGCACGAATTCTGAGTATGGATCACCATACTTGTCTGTATGTCACATCACTTTCAAAATCACTATTGCAATTTTAACCAGAAAAATCACAATTAGATTTTTCCCCAAATCATGCAGCCCTACCTGATAGTCCGATCTGTCCTTAAGTTTCAGACATGAAATGGCCCATTCATTATTATTTCCTCTCTGAGCACAGACCCACATGCACAGATTCTTGCAGGCATAGTTTTACAGAGCTTTTTCTGTGAATCACAGATGTAGAATAGTGTCTGTGTGAGTGTGAACACTGATTCTCAAAGTGTGGTACACGGGCTGTCTCTAGTGGTACATATAAGAATCATTGAATTAAATATAAATTAGGCTATGTGTCCACCAAACAAGCATATTTTCCCGAAGCTATAGCAAATTTTTTCAAATGTTTAAATTGGGAGTGTCGTGATTTTTTTAACCGCCAGGAGCATGCCGAGAGTTGAAGAATGTTCCACTTTGGGTAAAAACGCAGCGCTCTTCCCGGCCACTTTTTAGTCAACTATAGGGATGTGATGATTAACCGCGAGCCAGTGAAAATCGACTTAAATATTTGACAATTCAAAATGTTTGAGATGCTAAACAAATCACGATTCATTTAGGGGTAGGAGTTTATATGAATGCATGTCTGAGGGGAACTGACTGACGTTATATTTAAATTTTGTTATTTAGCAGATGCTTTTATCCATAGAAGCAATCAAAACCAACAAAAGAACAATAATATGCAAGTGCTATATTAGTATATTATTATAGTGTTATATTTCAATTTTACAAAGAAATGTGCAGCATTTTGTCCTAGCAATAATAAAAGGACACATTTCATTTATAATTTGTCTTAAACCTTATTTTATGAATAAAAAAAAATCAACAAATGAGTCAACTATTAAAACCATAGCGGCCAATAGAAACAGTCACTAATGAGGCATCTATGTATATCAGAGTATGTGAGCGGAGCAGAGTGGTGTGATTTTGACTGGAGCGAGGAGTGGATTTTTTAAAAAGTTTTCACTTGCTCCAAGAGCGCTCCACCACACCACTCCAATAACGAGTACAATTCATGCCAACGTCCCATAATATAAGTGCATATTTAGCAAGAATTCACATGTTAAACATATTTAGCTAGCTTGATAGAGAAGGATCACTCAAATCAGAAAGAATGTGAAGGCTATGATGACGACAATGGACATGAGCGGGAAGTTACAGCTCTCAAGGAATTTGTTTGTTCCTTCTAGATATAGATATTTTCAGCTGAAAGCATGATTTAAACAAGTACTAACAACACTTATTCACACACAATCACTCTCTCAATAATGCATTCAAACAAATGTGCTACTTCATCTGTATCGATTTCAAATGAGCATAAATCTGTAAGAAAAGCATCAATCAATAGGTAAAATAACTGTTATTTTCATCTCAAACAAAACTTGCACTGCAAAAACCAGCAATTATACCTTTTAATGCTGACAACCATGTTATTAGCTTGTCATGTGGTAGGAAAAAAAGTTTGCAAACTAGTGTTCCAATAAGCAACCTTGAAACTCTCCTGTTATTTTATTTTTTAATATATGTTATGAACAGAACTTTGCTATTTCAATCATACTGAAATACTTTAGACACGGAGCGAAGGCGGAGCGGTGGTTCTGATATCAGTGAATGAGGAGTGGAGCGGGAGCAGGAAATGGAGAACCCGGAGCGGAGTGATTATTAAATGCTTGGAGCACCGAGGGGAAATTGTTTACGCTCCACTCCGCTCACATACTCTAATGCATATATATAGTATCTATGTCACACACTGCTTGTACTACGACTGAACAACAATGGAGAAGTTAATATTGCTTGTCTCCGAGTATGTATGTCTTTACCAGATGGACTTGCCGGATTACCACAGCATCTCAACTGATAAAACCGCTCACAGCTGGGTGTTTTCAGCATAGATATGTACAGGTAGATGCTTCAATCGACTGCGCCAAGCACGTAGATGTAGCAGGCTAAAAACACTTTGGTAGTCATGCAGCATTAGGGTTGGGAACCGAGAACCGGTTCTTATTCAGAACCGGTTCTGTTTTTTTGAAAAGAACCGGAACAGTGAGCAAATTCTAAGTTTCGGTTCCGAAAACGGTTCTGGTGTGACACATGACCAAGCACTGTGAGAAGCCTTGCGCCGGTGTTCTGATGATTCGGCGTTTCCCGTAAAGGATGTCACAAACCAAATAACAGAAACGTCACCCTGCCTCTTTAATTACTGAGCACATTTGTTCTAATGACTCACACTCCACAGACACGTGCGCCGCGTAGTGTCTTTAACTGCCGAATACATGTTTCCTACGACTGTACTGCACTCGCGCCTTTGATAACTGTGCACATCGTTTTGTCTGACTGTACATGTACCAGCAGCGCACAGCAACTGCCGCCACAAAATTACATTATATTTGTCCCATATTGTCATTAATATACATACTGACTTTTACTTGGTCCACTAAATAAATAGACTGCTATTGTTATGCACGTATGAGGCTTAGATAATTTAGTGTACAGGTCATTTCAAGAGTGATAAACAAAGTGATAGAAAATATTTATTTTCATGCATTTTAAATGTTTAAAAATGTGGAAACCACTCACTGCATCACACCATCTCCTGACTCTATTATTATTTGTAAAATAAGGGCTTTATGGAGTGTGTGTATACATGGTTATAAGAATAACAGTTTATATTTCATTAATTTAGGGAAATGAACAAGTGTCTCAGCCCTCAAGGGACGGTTTGGCAAACCAGCTTATTCTTGCTTGAAAAGCAAAATGTTATTGATAGTGTGAAAAAACATCAACTTTGAAGCACATGCTGATTGATGGACTTGCATTACTCAACATTACTTACTACCTTCCAGAAACACTACATTCAATGAAGGTAAAATAGTAAAAAAAACATAATAATAGTTTATTTAAATGGAATCGGAAACAGAAAATTTGTATACTGTAATATATATGTAAAATTTTTACAATGACAACAATTAAATTAAGTTGACAGTAAGTAATAAACAGTATTGAGCATTGAGTATTTGAGTATTGTGCATTTTTCCTTACCACTATTTTTTTAATAGTTGTTTAATGATTTTAATGGAACCAGAATCGGAACCGGGGCCGTTAGGTGGAACCGGAACCGGAAAATTTCTAACGATTCCCAACCCTACGCAGCATTATTATTTGCTTGCAGCTACACACACAGCCTGTGTTATGATTTTTTTTAATCAAGTAATTTTTTACTTAAAAGTTCAATAAAAACTGTACTGTAGTTAAATATTAAAAACTGAATTTTATTTTGATACTGTAAAGCTGCTTTGACAATATGTATTGTAATGTGCTATATACATAAAGATGACTTGACTTAAAGATTAAAAGGGTCATATGATGCTGCTAAAAAGAACATTATTTTGTGTATTTGGTGTAATGCAATGTATTTATGTGGTTTAAGGTTAAAAAACACATTATTTTCCACATGCTGTGCATTATTTGTGCTCAACAACTCAACCACTTCACAAAAACGTAAATTTTTACAAAGCTCATCGGTCTGAAAAGCGAGGTGTGCTCTGATTGGCCAGCTATCCAGTGCATTGTGATTGGCTGAATACCTCAAGCATGTGACGGAAATGTTATGCACCTTACCAGGTTCAGGAAAATTTCCTCTGTAAAATGTGCTGCACACACTTGAAATTTTGGGTTGCAATGTTCTGGAAAAGTGCTGTAAATAAAACTTAACCATTGATTTCTAGTTGTGTCCTCTTTTGAAAGGCCAAACAGAGTAGTTTGGCTCTTGCAACGAAACACACAGCGTCTTTCTTCTTTGCGTATACATTTGGGCGGTGTTATGCAAATCTTCCCACACAGTGACGTATATATGTGGGATTGTGTTTGAACGAGGCATTTTAGGAGGGTGTGGACAAGTCTTAACTTTTATAAAGAATATCTCTTTGGGTTTGAGACTTTATGGATCTTCTGTGTGCACGAGCAGCTTTAAACACTCCAAAGACAGTGTGTGTGTGTGTTTTTTGCATTATTGACACAATATTTTTCTATTTAATACTGTAAAGTGCTTTGACACAATCTGTATTGTTAAAGCACTATATAAATACAGGTGACTTGACTTGACAAAGGAAAAGATGAAATCGCATCATATGACCCCTTTAAAATGAAAATGTATTGTATGTAAAAGGTAAAACCTTACTTAAGTACAATACATTTTCATTTAATCTTTAAGTACAGTTTTTTTTTTTCATTTAAGAAGAGTACAGTTTTTATTTAACCTTTAGGTACAATATATTTTAATTTAATAATTAAGCTTTTTATTTACCTGGATGTAAACACAGTGCAGTATCAACATTCAAACCGTACTTACAATGGTAAAAGTGGCTGACAACAATACATATACTTATTAGGAATAAAACTGCCTCGTTTTTTTTTTTTTATTTTAACTGTGCATAGCTGTAGCTGAATAGTAAGGCCTACTGCATTACTGTATTTTGATGTTGGTCATTATGGTGGTACTTGGAGAGCCAAATATTTTCTGTGGTGGTACATGGTGTTAAAAGTTTGAGAACACTGATTCAGAAGAATGGTTTTCCACTGATTACAAAGGCTCAACTTGACACAAACCTGTGATAAAAGCGAAACAGGCTTGTGTTGTTGATTATTCTCCGAGATGTGACTGCATTTACTGTACACACTCTGTTACTCACAGGAATACTGTTGGGACACTCCTCCGCTGTGGGGTGCAGGAGGAAGTCCACTTTAGCAGGACCTCTGATGTAAATGCAGTTAGCAGCGGCATCCTCAGGTACAGACAAGATCTCATAGTGATGGTCAGTCAGCTGCTCCATCACCTGGAGCAAAAACAAAACAAAAACACACACACAGCTGATGACGTACTTGTTGATAACGTGACTGCATACATCTATGTATGTGTATGAAGCGATTATGTCACGTAGCACACACTCACTCGGAGTGTTTTCTTGGCCCCATCGCTGCTGCTAATGATAATAGAGTCGGGGCCGCCCATGGAGCAGATGTTCTTCAGACGAGAGCCTCCACACACTGGCACAGTGGACACCGCAAAGTCCTGAACACACACAGCCACGCAGCATCACACCTTTGCTATTTGCTAGTAATTTCCAGTCATTAGTTATACTTCCTAAGGCAAACCCTAAGTATTACATGCTAGAATGCGCATGCTATGAACGTGAATGATACCTTCAGTTCAAAGCATTAAGGCAATGCAATTCGTTATTATAAAATATCTGTCATCTACAATGTATAAAGTGCACAATGCTTCATGGCATTCTAATCAGCCAGTGCTAACAGACCCAATCCGACCATATCACACCTTGAAGGTGTCTGCCAAAACTTCTGCCCCACGGTGATTGGTGTGTTTCGAAATGCCCACAAAGAACTCTTTTCCAGTGAAGAGGACATCACTTCCTTCTAGAGTGGCTCCACCAGACCCGCCCTCCTCATCACCCATCTCCACCACCGTCAGCTTCAGCTCGCTCAGGACGCGCCGCACAGCCTCCGCCTGGAGAAAACACACTGCTGAGCCCCAGTCACGCCTGTATCTCCATCAACCTTGCGTGTGCGCTCACCTCAGCGCGTCTCTGCTGTTTGAGGGGTCGTGTGATGAGTGCCGTGTCGCCTTGGATCACGGCGACGTCTTCGATCCTCCAGCTCTCCGGCAGCTCGGAGACTGCTGGGATCTCTATCAGCTGCAGCCCCACCTTTTGCCTCAGAGCGCCTGTCAGCATCCCCGTCTGACGCTGGGCCTTGGCCAGGTCCGTCTGGAACCCTTCTCCGCCCTCTGCCAACTCCCCAAAGGATTCTGGGATACCTCTGACCACAGCATGCGTGAAGCAGCCGTATGGATGAATATTGGCCATGATGCTGTATGGTACGCGTGTATGACAGGTTTATATATAGGCTTGACTATGTGTGTGAGGGACTCTGATTCATAAACTGAGTAAGTTTTAAGTCGATGCAGGACAGTCTTCGAGTGGAAGTGACCGCAAGCCTCTAGCAACAGCAACTGGATCAGCAAACCATTCTCGACGTCCACGAATCCCCTCGGCTGAACCCTCCAGGAGTGTGTTTGTCCTTTTAATACTGCCTGAGACAGAGAGAATAAACTGAGAGAGAACTTCATATTGTGAAGAGCTTATAGACCAAACCAACTTTGTGTGTGATATTTGGAACCTCTAGGATCCAAAGTTAAATGAATCAATCTGGTGCACTTTGAGAGCTAAATTAAAAGCTCAGACTCAGTGACCAAACTGAATAAATAATGCTCTGCACCTGAACTTTAAAGCTGACTCAAAGATCCTCTGATTTCAGTTGTCCTTGATCTCCTCCAGGAGCGAGTCTGAGACCCCTGATATATCCTAACAAGAAATGTATCAAACATTACTTTGGTTACTAGCATGTAACTTTCAATCATATATTCGTTAAGAAATTTCTACATTATACAATAAATTTTTTGGACATAATCTGTATTTTAAAATCATTTAATGAATCACATAAAAGGAAACAACTGTATCCACATTGTTCAGGAAAAACAAAACACTTCTCCTCTCAGTTAAACTGAACTGCTGAATCTGCAAGTGTAGTCTTACAAGATATGAAAATATACCTCTGCTAGCTTCCAAACAGATAATGATACCGGTTATGATATCATCTACTTACGGATACTTGTGTTTGGATAACATTTAACACACTTTATAAACATGCAGCACGCAAACCCAATGGTGCAAACATTAATAAAACACGAATTCCTTCCACTTTAGTTGACTTTCCCAAGAAGATTGGAAGAAATGTTTCTGTAAAGTCGCCGCTGATACACTAAAGCGTTTCAACAGTTGTCGAAAGCGTCTCGGCTGCCAAAGTTGACGCCCTGCTGAAATAAGACAAACCGTGAAACAAAAATCCTCGCGTGTGATACAATGAAACACTAGTTCTGTGAACGCGCTGACTCGCTCTCGGCCACCAGTTACTCGTAACCTCTGCTCTTTCGCTTCCCCCTCAGTCCATCCATCCTGCCCCAATCCCTTCTCTCCTGCGCGAACACAGGCATTATTGAGGATTTAAACAGCGGGACCAGGGAACGTGCCTTGAGTCTGTCCTGCATTTCACAGTTTGAAATAGCCTACCTCTGAGACAAAGTGAGACAGCGCTGCTTGAAACTGGCCAAACTCTGCTCCGCATGAACCCCCTCCTGACCATGTTTGAGGATTTTCCGCTTCCTCGTCCTGTAGTTTACAGTGCCACACCCCCAGCGCTCCCTCTCTCCTCGCTCTCCTAAAACAGCTAGGAAGCAGCAGTCTGCTGATCTTGTTCGCTGTGACTCAGTTACCCAGCTCTAGATTGTGCTCTGTTCTCTGCAGCTGTCCTCTAATCCACTCTTTTAATATGTAGGTCAGGTTCAGCTGTCCTCTGTCTCATCAAATAGCGGAATACTTGTGAGATGTATATGCCATAGATGTGCTGTTTTGCTGTTATGGCGTCAGTTTTTCCGACAGGATTTAATGAGACTGTGGTGGGTTGCCAGGTTTGGGGTCATGTTTTCCTACTATGAATTATTATTATTATTATTATTATTTTAGTTAAATGCATCAGTCTGGTGCATTTTAAGAGTAAAATTAGCAGGCCGTACCTTTTTCATTGACAAAACTGAACAGAATAAAAATGTTTTTGCTCGGCATTGACTTGTATAAGGACAGTGGTTTACTTTTTAATTCATTTTTCCATTAACGCCCAGCCTTTTGTTCATTCGGACTCGCATGAACCAATCATATCCTATTATGCCCAGTCATATCCAGCCATACCAGATGGAGCCATTGCCTCCTCTTACATGACTTTCCTCTAATCATTCTCTATTACCCCCCTACAAATCCCAAAACACATCAATCATGATCAGCTGGTACATAGAGCCGGCCCTAGACCTTTGGGGGCCCCTAAGCAAAATTTGGTTAGAGGCCCCTTTGACCGTTTTAAGTAAGGCCTAAAGAAAAACAAAGACTACCTTATAACTATACTGTACATATTATATCTACTACGTTATTTTTACATTTTTTAGTCTATTAAATTATGTTTTAATTATTCTAAGTATGCCAGAATGACAATAAAAGACCTTGAGTCTACTTCCACTTATTAAGTATAACATTAAAATTATGATACCAAACATGTACAGAATGACAATAAAAGACCTTGAGTTGAGTTCCATGTTTGATGTCTAACAGGAAAATTATGATACCACTGAGCTGAATGGCAGTGCAGTGCAACGAACACACACTGATGAACTTGCTGAATAAAAAGACTGATAAAGTGATTTTCACTGACCATCAAAAAAACATTTTTAATTGACACCAGGGTTTAAGAGGCACAAACAACAGCCTATATATAATTTAAATGAAATAGAGCAAATAGAATAACATTTAAATAAAATATTATATAAAATAAATAATAAATAGAACATTTAAATGTTTGAATTTTTCAAATAAACAAAAATTAACAATAACATCTAAAACACCACGAGTGACGTTTTTGCTGAGGTCGCCGCTGGCGACTCAGGGCTCCAAACTGCGACTAAAACAGTCGCATTTGCGACCATAAATATTAATTTGCGAGTGACGTTTTTGCTGAGGTCGCCGCTGGCAACTACCCACCGAAAGCTCCTCAGGATTTAAAAGCTAAACAACTTTCTCAGGCGGATGATTTGCTTCATTCTAGCAGCGTCCGTCTGTGATAAAACGAACTCGGGCCGAAGGTTAATACACACAACTACACCGAGTGTAGACCTGCCGCGTGTACAAGATCGGCCCATAGAGAAAAAGCCGTCTGTCAGCCAGAAGTGTTTTGTAGAGTCGGCGCGGCTCTGGCCCATTATCTTCTAACCGATGCCGAGACTGAACCCGACAGAGACGCATTTCAGCCAGAATCAGCCCGAGTGTTATTGCTATCTGGGTATATATTTACATTTTATAACTTAAACATTTGAATGTAATGCCTTTTTTCCTGATTGTTTTGCGATCAAATCTTTTGTTTTGTTCACGTATTAAACTGAGACGATGCGCATCAAAGTTTTCGTGGAAAAAAAGAGAGTTTCAGACAGTCCTCATTCTCTGCCGCACATCAGTGCTGACGCACACAGTCTGATAAACGCAGCTCCGCTGTGCAGCGAGAGAGAAATGACGGAGACGGAAGAAGAGAAAGTGCAGAAAATACAGCGTCTATTTCGTGCACAACTTGAACAAACTTAACAATTCTCGTTTATAATAATTACTAATATGGCTTTTTCTAAACAAGATCTTGGTCTGTGTCCTTTAATGCGTGAACTTCATTATTTGAAGTGCAACTGCCGTCCAGTAATCGCAAAAAGCTCTGTGCTTTATCACTTTTTAATAAAAAAGTACCAACTTTAAAATTATTCCGAATTCATAACGAAATTCAAAACAATACAGTTTGAGTAACTGACTGACAGACACTGACCAGGTGACGAGTGACATCATAGGGATCAGTCAGGGTCAAGATTCGCGGGGAAACTCGCCATAATAAAGAACTAAATAAAATAACAACTGTGCTTATCATGATGCCTGAAAAAGAGCGCTGTAGGCCCATTTCTTTTTATTTATTTATTTTATGTTTGTTCTTTTGATGTATGATTTTTTTTCACCCACTAGCTAGCAGTGACTCTAGGGATGATCAGCTGGTACATTTTTATCACTCTCTAGTAGCTCCTGAAAATATCAAAAAAAAAAAAAAAGTCGCCAACCCATCAATCATGATCAGCTGGTACATTTTTATCACTCTCTAGTAGCTCCTGAAAATATCAGAAAAATAAATACAAAAAATACATTGCATTTCTCCAGTCTTTGCACTGTATTTTTTTTCTGCAACTTTACCCTCTGCTATTGCTTTAGAAAAACAAGTGCTTTATGCACTTTTCAATGTCATATTTTGTAATATTTGTTTTGTTTTATTTTTGTACTATGGATTATTTTGTTGTCCAATTTTTTGAGGAGGCATGGCCTCCCTTGCCTCCTTGGAGGACACATCTTTTTTGTCATGAGACTTAGTCCACATAACATTTACTCTGTTTTTAGAAAGCCAAACAATATTAATAATAATAATAATAATAATTGTTTTATTTTAATTGCAGTTGAGTTTGAAGAGGCAGGTGCATTTTAAATATATGATGTACAGTGTATAGTAGATCTGCAAGTGTACATATTTCTTTACCTACTTTTGGCTATTTGTTTGCACCATCGCTTTATTAAATTTATTGCACATCTGTATCTTATGACAGTGAAGTAATGTGATGCTGCAAAAAACTGCCGTGAAGGGAAAATGAATCAGCACCATTATAGATACTGCTGAAGAACACAAGAACTTTGGATCTGGTTCAGAGCAAACAAGATGATGAAACAACACCCCTGGGATAAACAATGCATTTATGAACAATTATTGCATTAAAATAAACACTTATTGCATTAAAATACATCACCCAGTGTTACAAAGTTACAGCACATTTTTGTCATTAAAAGAGTAAAATCTAAACTCTTAAAAATGTGGCCTACTGTACGTTTTTCAAAAAAGTGATTTAGACAAATATAACAGAATAAATGTAGCATCGTTACCCTCTTTTGGTGCTAAGCCACTAAGTGATTTTTCTTTTTTATTCTCTTTTTTTATTCTTTTTAAAAGTTAATTTTATTGTGATTTGAACCAACATCGCAAAAAACAATGTTAGAGACCTTCCATGTTATAAGAAGTTCCAAAAACAAGTTTGGTTCATTATGAAACTGTAATGGGACAAATTAGATGGGTCTCCACAGTCTAGGCAATTAATGGGAAACTCTAGGAGTCCTGAATAAACAAAACTTTGTGTAAAAACTTTCCTCACCGGGTTTACACTTGGATCCTGTGTGAAATGGGTGTTTTTTCAGAATGGGGAGAACAAATGTGGCTTTTATAGATGTACAGCTATGCTGACAAAGACATTTTTTAGCAGATAACACATTTCTAAATTCCTGCTTTACTCTCCCTGAAAAACTGACCAAAAATGTTGCTGACTCTCCTGTGCTCACAGGTGTGTCCACATTTATGCACAATAAAAAGCTCTCTTAAATGAGAACATCCCTCTCTGTAGTATAAGCTGCCACTGACAAGCAGCAACAAATAGAAAAACACGGTTCATGGCTGTGAAGTAAACCAAATCCTATAGTCTGATTAAACCTTAGCCCTTCACTGTGTCTCACCTTATTTCAAAAGAAAATGTTGTAAAGCAGGGTTTTTTTTTTTTAACTCAGAGCCTCTCCAGCAAATCACATTTCGGATGTCTCTCATTTTTAACCCAGCTAAATGAACTCATCGGCTGATCGGTAGAGCACACCATGACCAGAACTTGGACCGTCTGATAAGGGAAACATCCACAATGTGTGGTGCTGGGAAGGCTCTGCAGGAAATATTTGAACAAAAACTGCAGTAAATAAACCTCTATCCTTTATGGCAATTGTATAGGGTCTTCAGTGAAATGAATTAATCATTGAAAAAGCTGTATTATACACAACAGTTAGTACCGGTCCGGTACAGTCCAGTAGCAACGGGAAGTTTGACTGTTTGCGTCACTCCACTTGTCTGTATTTGCTCATTCCAGACAGGCTGTCAATTTGTCATCTTAAGGTCCATTAACACCAAGGAGGATAACTGTAATGTTAACGATGAAGATATAGTTTTAAAAATCATTCTAAATCCAAAAGAAAAGAAGAGCTACAATGATAATGGCACAGAGGAACAATACTGATGGAATCACTTTCAGAACCTTTTTTTTTCAGCTAATGAACACTAAAGACATTCAGAATTCACCTTGCTTTAAAGAACTTGAACTTGTAAATTATATTCAATACAACGTATTGATTAATGCTATCTCAACAACAAAAAATGAACACAAGTCTGTTGATCTGAATCTGCAACGTATTGATTAATGCTATCTCAACAGCTGTTCATGAGCACTAGTCATTTATAACACACTTTACGATAAGCATTTAAAAACGTACTGTGTACACTACGTTCACCAGAGTCAGAGTGTTCTGGACACCAGTTTTTTAAGAATTCACTGAAAATGAATTGAACAGGATTATGATTTTTCTGCAGTAGCGCAGCAGTGAGTGTATACCCTTACGAAAAATAAGTTTATTCAAGTGTCCTATTAGTATACTTCTTTTAAAGTAAAAATAGGAAAGTATGCTTTTAGTTTACTTTTTATGTACTCCTCAGAAATATACTTAAAAATGACATTTAAGTACACTTGACTTATACTTACAAACAGTCTAAATATATTTGTGCTATACTTGTGCTCCTAGAATCCGTGTTTTCATTGTTATACAATAGAGGGCGCTAGTATACATCTTCTGTACAGTATTTCCAAGAAAACACAAGTGAAGAAAAAGAAGAAACAAAGATACTAACACATGTAATCTAACACGATCATCTGACATAAAACAGCATCAAAACTGTAATGTTATGGAACAAAATGTTGACTGATGAAGAGGAAATAATTTCAGTCAAGCTTTGGGGTGTTGCTCGACTCCATCTATGTTTTGATTATCATTCTGAATCCAATTTATAGTCTTTTTTCAGCTTTTTGTTCAAAATGTTATTTCTTTATAATAATGAAGAAACTTACCACATTAAAGTGTTTAAAAAAAGAATGCATGAACCTAGAATAAAAATGTTTTTGTTTACAAGCAGATACTCTGTTCTTTCTTTGGATGTGTTGTATGTTCATACATTCATATAACAAAATATATACAAATTAAAACCTAAATAGGGACATAGTAGTATACTTAAAGTATGATGTAAAGTCCACTTAAAGAAAACTTATGAGTATACTTGCAGTATAAAACTACTAAACTAGACTATACTTCAAAGTGTACAAAGTATTTAATTAGTAAACTATCAGTATACCTATAAGTTCACTTTTAGTATAATTGCAGAACAAACTACAAACATAGAGGTAAACTAGTTGTGTACTCAAAGTTTGCTACTGTAATACTCAAAGTATACTTAAAAGTATACTTTTATATACTAGAAAGTGATTTAGTCCCAATGAGTATTGAAACAGTACACTTACAAGTATACTACTAGAACACTGATATTTGTATACTTGCTACATAAAGTATACTTAATAATATACTTGAACTTTACTTAAGTATACTTAATAAAATAAACTTAAAGTATACTACTTTTTGGTAAGGGTATTAGCACTGTTTCCAGTTTGTTAGGTTCTGAAGTAGCGTTTGGACTCAGGAACTGTGACGCATGACGTCAGACCTAACAGTGTGGCTGTGATTAGGCCTCAGGCACGGGGCCACTGACATATGAAACAGCACAGAATGACACAATCATGACTCCAGGGGAGTGGAGCAACAGATCGAGACAAAGAGAGACACAGAGACTAACAGAGAACAGACAGGATTAAAGAACAGACCATCTGTCCATCCCTCATTTCTTGAACAAAACCAGCAAACAGCCTCACGTAAACAACACATTCCTGTCCTCTTTGGCTCCACATGTATGTGCAGGATTCTGCTGGTGATTGAGCAGTGTCAGTCCAGTAGAGATGAAAAACACACAACTCTAAAAGATCTTGTCTGAGATTTGCATTAGTGTGTGTTTGTGTGTGCCTTTGGCATAATCACTAGTAAACCGTTTATCGTGACTGTGTGTCACAGGATTGCTGTTGTTTGATTTCCCTGCTGCTCTGCATGCTTGTAATTTGGAGCAAACAGGCTGAGCATTTTTTCAGCTTTGCTGTATGCAGAGAAAAGAAGAAACCAGAACACAAACCAAAAAAACAAAACATCTTACCACAAAAATAACACCTAAACAAAATAAAAATAAAAGTTTTAGCTTAGTTTTCTTTTAAAACCTATCCACAAAGCTGCTGAGACAAACTTTTACTAAGGAATAGAGAGAAGTCTTAAACTCAGAGTAAGGGGGCGGGGCTGACCTCGTTGCTATGGATGATGTCAGCATGCTTACTAACTATGCACACAGTGATTGGCTGATAGTCAGTGATTAATTCATAGAAATATTTTAGGGTAAAGATAAAGGTTTAAAAATGACTGCCACATTCAAATAAATATTTTAAAATGCACGCTAAGAGTCACTAAATAACAAGTTTATGTTCAGCTAATTGTCATCACCTATGCTTCTCAAAAACAGTTACTGAATATGCATATAAACAGCCTTTTGATTAGAGTAGCATAATCATGGCTGATAGTAAGACATGCAAATGTAAAAGAAAACCAAACTGGACACAAGAACAGCTGAGACTTCATGTCCAGCTGATTAATGAAAACAAGGACATAATCAAAGGAAAATTTGAGGTTGGGATAATCTTCAAAACTGAAGGTAATACCTTTATAAAAGCTCATTATCATCAAGTATTTCTAAATATTATTATTATTATTTTTATTTTTTATTTTTTATTTTTCAGATTGCCGGCAACAGCCAACTTAATATAGCTATTCACACGTTAATATTAAATCAAACTACCTCTAATGACTGCATGTGGCTATTCAGACGTTAAGATTAAATCTAGTGTCCTTTAGAAGAACCTGGACTTTTTTAAAACTACAAATGACCCCAGGTCTCATCTACTTTGGCTCTCAATTCTGTGTCAGGAGAAACTTTTGATTTTAGCTAAAAGAGGTGTAAACACGAAAGTGTATCAGAGGCCAGCTGGTAGGTGCTGTGCAGGTAAACCTCACTCCCCTGATCCCAAGAGGCGCACTAGTGACTGATGCTAGTGGTTGCAGTCTTTGTTAGTGCACCTGCCTCCCATGCCAGTGACCCAGGTTCAAGAGCAGGTTGTGTCAACGGGATACACAGTCCACTGCACCACAGCTCTGTCACCAGGGGCCAGTTCCATAAACTGAGGGCCAAATTTACAAACAGCTTGTGCCAAAATGTGACGATACTGTCAGTATTTACTAAAGGTGCACAGTGAAAAATTTGCGCTGAAAAGGTGGTGTGGTTATGTTTGCCACTAAGCTTATTGCATGTGCATTTGTAGGAGTTTCCCTTTGAGACACTACGTTTATGGGAGGAGAGTATTTAAATGAATCACGCCACAAGTTTTACTAAGGTTTGCGTTAGTCCATTTACTGGTATTTGCTCCATTATTTGCTGCTAAAAAAAACAAAACAAACAAACACACAAAAAAGAATGTCTCAACCCATTTTGCGCATGACATGGCTGCTATTGTTGCTACCAGGAGGAGGCTCCACAGAGAACAGAGAGTGCATGCTAGAAGAATGTTTTCCACCATTATTAATTCATTTGCAATGCTAGAGAAAGAACATATCCTTAAGCTAATTCGCACTGCTCTTGGTAGACTGCTTTGGTCATTACGGAAATAAGATGTTGCATCTGTGTTGTTTAATTTGCACATTGTCAGTAAATTTCCACTCCCATCGTTGCATTTTTAGAATTGCGCTCTCAGGCTAATTTGCCCAGTTTAGTAAATCTGGCCCTTAGTCTCTATGTTAAGACTGTGTCTTAAGAAGTAGTCTGACCAGCTAGCAGTTCACCAAGGGGTAATGAGGCTTATTTATCGAATTCAGATTAGACAGTACATGTTTTTAGGTAACCAACTTAAATTCTGACCAGCCTTAAAGGGGAAAAAATAATAATAAACTAGAGGACTAACGTACAAGACTAATACAAAGCATTTTATGTAACTAGCCACAGATGCCGATTCTGAGACATTCACTGACCATTCTTGCTCTATCTTGCAGCATTGTCCTTGATCACATGCATGTTTCCAGCCATCTCTCTTCTGGACTGTATGAAGTTCCCTGGGAACGTCCCGTGGGCCAGCGATGTCTTGCCAGCACAGCTGTAGGAGCAAAAGGTCAACTGAACCAAACACTGCACAGAGAGTCACTGTACTATTGTACTGGCTGATTAGCAAATGGAACAAAAGAACGAATCAGCACAGTGATACTGGTTTAATTTACTTTCCCACACCTTGTGTCTTGTATTTTGTGTACATGTTTTCTATCCTGGTGAGGACTTAAACCTGAATACACACCAACTCATGGGGATGCGTGTCACCGTGGGGACCTAAATTGAGGTCCCTATGAGTACAGAAGCTTATAAATCATACAGAATTCGTTTTTTTTTTTTTTTTTTTTTTTTTTTTTTTTTTTTTTGAGACTGCAAAAATGCTGATTATTTTTTGTGAGGGGTAAGTTTAGGTGTAGGGTTGGCATAGGGCAACAGAATATACGGTTTGTACAGTATAAAAAAACATTACATCTATGGAGAGTCCCTGTATAGATAGTAAACCAGATGTGTGTGATGGAAGGTGTGAAGGTGAAGTAGTGAAGGTTTTTTCAGAGTATGAATATGAGGATGTGTTTTTAAGGCAAGTTCTGCACATGTGCATGAGTAACAGGGTGCTCCCTAATAAGCCGCCTGGACCTGATTCTGCAGAACCTGATTTAACACTGCGTAATACATTTAGTTTTGACACTTGACTATCATCAATGTCTGGTACATATTAATATATAATTAATAACACGTTATTGTTATTCTAGCCATATGAAATAGATGATCTGAAAAATATGTAAAATTATCAACCACAGTGGATTTATTTCTCATCATGTGTGTGGCAGGAAAGCCTGTGGCTGTTGAAGGCACAATAATAGACCAGCATGCAGCATGTTGTAGCTTGTTCAAATAATGACATTAATCTTTTTACCCTATGTGCTGACTGTAATGTGAATATACCTGGTTTACTTGATAATAACTGCCTCAACTGAAACACCTGAATATCTTAGCACACATCGCAACGGCCTGGATACTTTGTTTTCCAGTGGACTGGCACAAGACATATTATCCTGGTACTTCTGGACATTGTATCTATTTATATAGACTTTACTATGTATTCAGTGGTATTCGATGCTGTTTGTTCTTATATCCATCCAATCTCTTCTCAGCATTTACATTATGCTAGGCCCATCAATTATACTTCTGCAAACCTTTTTTCAGAGTTTTATTTATCTCATGTTACAGACAAAGTCTTTGGAGAGGACACTGAAGTGCAGGTTGAGGTTTTTACTAAGTTATGTACTTTTGCCTTAGATTCTGTTGCCCCTCAAACTAAAGAAACACAAGGGAACCTCTCAACCCTGGCTAAATAATGTAACTCGCACTCTTAGACAATAATGTAGAAAAGCTGAACGGAAGTGGAAGAGAGATAAACTTCAAATTTCGTCTGAGATGTTAAAAAATTATTTGGCTAACTATCAGAAAGTAGTAAAGGAGAAAAAAAAAATTCTCTAAGGTAATTTCAGATAATGCAAATCGGCCAAAAGTACTGTTTGATACAATTGATTCCATTTTAAACCCCCAAGGAATGTTATGAGAGAAGCCACACAAGAGACTTGTGAAGAATTTTTATTGTTTTTTTACTCAAAAAATTGAGAGGATCAGAAGTGAAATTGTACCTTTATATTCCTGTTCATCAATTAATCCTGCGCTGTCTAACATTTTTTCTAACTTTGAACCAGTTTCATCAGCGCAGCTGGCAGATATTGTCTCTAAATCGAACGTACATACAGTTGATACAAAATATACTACCTACCCACCCATCTAAAAATATTTTTTACCTACTGTGAGTTCTAGCCTAACAGCTATAATTAACAGTTCTTTGATGAGTGGAGTAGTACCTAACAATTTTAAACATGCAATTCTTCATACCTTGTTAAAAAACCTAATTTGGATCATACAGTCTTTAACAATTATAGGCCAATTTCTAAATTGCCACTTATTTCCAAGATTTTAGAGAAAGTGGTTTATTCACAGCTATATTCATATCTGAATACTCATGATATTTTAGATACATTCCAGTCTGGCTTTAGGACCTGTCACAGCACAGAATCTGCCCTGCTCAAGGTTACTAATGATATATTATTACCGTTGGACTCTGGATCACATGTTGTTCTGGTTTTGTTGGATCTGAGTGCTGCCTTCGATACGATAGACCATGAAATTCTTCTCAATCATCTGGAATGTTGGGTTGGTGTCCAGGGTATAGCTCTACAGTGGTTTGCATTGTATTTAAAAGACAGGACAGTTGCTGTGAATCTGGGAGACTTCTCTTCCACATTGGCCACATAGTTTGTGGTGTCCCTCAGGGGTCGATTTTGGGACCGTTGCTGTTTTCTCTTTACATGATTCCTCTGAGCACTATTTTTCGGAAGTATAGTATTTCATATCACTGTTATGCAGACAATCTCCAGTTTTACTTTCCTGTGAGCTTAGATAAAACCTGTTCGCTGGAGGCTATCTAACAACTTTCTCCAATTAAATAAGAGTAACTTCTTATCATGGACTCATCATTTAAGTAAAACTGAGGTTTTGATTGTAGGCTCTCCTGCCTCACCTACCTTTTCTGATCATTTACGCTCCTTATACCTAAAGACTGAGAATCATGTAAAGAGTTTGGGGGTTATCATGGACTCATCACTTAACCTTACGAAACAGATTGGTGCCGTTGTTAAAGGTAGCTTTTTTAACCTGAGATCAATTGCTAAAGTAAAGCATTTTATATCCAGTAAGTATTTGGAAATTGTAGTTCACTCCTTTATCACATCCAAGCTTGACTATTGAAATTCTTTATATATTGGTCTCCCCCAGACTCTGCTTGTCTGTTTACAGTTAGTGCAGAATTCAGCGGCAAGGCTTTTAACGGGGATGAGAAAGAGAGACCATATTACTCATGTACTGCAACCCTTACACCCCATTACATCAAAAATCATACCTTGCCCCCCAGTACATCAGTGATCTTATTGTTCCTTACTCTCCTTCTAGAGTCCTTAGGTCCACTGATCAACGGCTTTTAAAGGTCCCTTGTTGCAATTTAAAATCAAAAGGAGATTGTGCTTTTTCTGTGGTAGGTCCCAAACTCTGGAATAGTCTCCCTTTCCATGTGAGGTCAGCTCCATCGATTATAACTTTTAAGTCTTATTTGAAAACGTATTTCTTTTCTTTAGCTTTTGAATAAGTTATGTTTGTTTTGTTGTATGATTTTAATGTTATTAATTTTGTAAAGCACTTTGGGGCAGCGTCTGTTGTTTAAAAAATGTGCTATATAAATAAAATTGCTTGCTTGCTACTCACTAGAAACTTCACCGAGGCTTACGTGATGCTCAAGGGACAAAGTAGTTTACTTTTAAAAAGTCTCAGGTCTCAGGAAAAGTGACTGAATAAAAGACATTGCTTTTATTGTTACCTTTATGTCATTCAACATGCAGGCAATTAATGCTGAAAAGAAGCATTTATAAGTATGGAATTCAGAATAAAAACCAAGCCACAAACAAAATCTGAAAATAGGTCATAAATATTGTAATAAAAAAGTAAGTTCAATTCATGTGCACCATTGGACTATTTCTTCTGTATTATGTTGGTGCTAAATGCGATCAGAGAATTCCACCATCACTGATTTGAAGTACTCTCAGCTGTGCCCTGCCATCACAGTGTGGAGAGAAACCTCAGCAGGAATTTCCTTCAACTACAGAATGAGTGCTGTGACACGGATCTCTGCAACACTGCTGCGTCCATCAGCTCCCCCCGCTGGACAGGAGCAGGTCTGGCCCTCCCGCTCCAGCTGGGATGAGGGAGCTCTTAATCTTACAGGAGGTGCTCACTACATTATCAGCAAAGTCTTATATTCAGAAACACCACTACATGCCAACACCATCCGTTTGCAACCAATGCATCAGCTCAAATTTTAAATGCACACAAGACTGACTTTCTTGCAGACGCCATGCTTGAAAGGAAGTGCCTGCAGCCACACACACACACACACACACACACACACACACACACACACACACACACACACACACACACACACACACACACACACACACAGAGTGAGTTAAGGCTCATGAGAATGAGTCATATAGTTACTCAATACTCAAAATACTGAAACTTTTCTTCTAAATATAAACAGTTAAACTAACACAGCTGCTAAATCTGACAGCTAATTAGCTTTGCCTTATTTTATTTTGCTGTAAACACTCACAACAGTAACATTTTTGTAATTTTTGTTAATTCTAGAAAAATAAATGCATATTTTTCATATGAACAGGCCATGTTCTAGAGGCTGTTCCTTAAACAGGAATGTTGGTGTGCTTTAATTAAACAATTTCTTTTAAAATATTAAGTTTTATTAAACCTGAAATGTCTAAACATGAAGGATCAATAAATGTACTCAAATTTTTTTATTTTTTTATTTCAACTTTATTATAAACTGTATTGCTAAATAACAATTTTAGAAATGCAGGAAGAAAATGACTTTGTTGTAACATCCATCTAATCAATAAAATCCTCACATTAATATTTGCACTGATGTTGTGTTGTCCATTTGAGTGCAGAGTAAGATTTGGAAATGACTGTTAAGTGGTTAAGAGGAAGTGAACACAGAAGTGCATGTAGCGAGGTCTGAGGATTTGCCATTTATAAAAAATAATATTGTAAGGTCTTCTTAGAAACAGCCTGAATCAACTTAAAACATCACTGGTTTCCTCTTTTTCAGAAGACAACAAATGTTGAGTGTTTTCAAAGAGCACGTTGACAGTGATATTTAGAAATGGAAGAGTATTCTAGCGACTCAAATTTGCACATACATCATATCATGTAGCTAAGAGATGAGACTGTCTTTGGGGGCAGTTCCTGATTTAAAAGATTTTCAGTGAATAACAACATTTATTTTAGTTTTTTCTTCTCACATAATGCATGAATTTAGATCTGAAACATCACACAGGATTCCTATGGAGATGTCTCCACGACTCAATCAATGGAATGTAAAGAGCCATTGCTTGAAAACCAGTTTATGAAATGTATGCGACCAAAGGAGCCGTGAGTGAAAAGCTGTCATTAAAGACTTTGGTTACAGACTCTAGATAATGACACAGTGAGAGGGAGGGACAGTGATGAGAGGAATGAGGCAACAACATCCTGTTTGTAACTGCTAGCAAAGCTACAAAATACTGAAAAACAACCACTACTGCTGCCTTTTAAACATTTGACCATATTTTGTAATTATCGCTGCAGGCTGCCTATGTGTATAGCAACAGAAATGAACTCTGACCTCTGCAGTTCAGCTGCTTTTAAAAAATATGAACTATAAGACCACGTTTAGTTGAAAGGTGAGACTTCTGCTTGTGCAAACAACCTCAGGTGCTCGAGATATACAGGAACCAATTGAAACACAAGGACAATCTAGAAAGAGAACCGGTAATAAAGCACGTGAGTGTGTGTGGGGTTCCTTCTTCTATTTGAGAGCCTTCACGACGGAGGAGTAGGCCACGTGTATCTCCTCATCGCTGGGACAGGTGGAGGAGAACTCCTCTCGGGCATACGCCGCGTCCAGGTATCGCCACAGAGACGTCAGCGAGCGAGGGATGGAGAAACCTCGAAACTTTAGACACACCACCTGAGAGCGAGGAAAAGAGAAGATAAGCGCTGCTTTCGTCAGCTCTCTTGCTTAAGCATCAGTCTGTTGGCTGTTTGTCTCACTTTGACGATGTGGAGCTTGGGCAGCAGGTTGCAGTCGGCCAGAGTGAGCTGTTGGCCATCCAGGAAGGGGCGGGTGGAGGAAGTGACATCATCATCAGCACTGTTCTCATCGATCTCATCCGGCAGAGGAGAGCTCAGGTAGTCATCCAGCTTCTTCAGGGCCTTCAGTAAACCCTTCTCCAGATCTGCACAAGGAAACAGTTCATATAGCTTGTCCTAATTTTAAAAGCCTCTATTTTTTCTCTATGTGTCACTGATAGGCAGAGGCAGGTCTCATTCACACCAACACGAATGTCCAGTCTGATATTCACATGAGGTACGTCTGTTCAGACCAATGTGGAAAAAATGGCAGACATGCTGAAGGAAAATGCAGTTCACGCCAACATTAGGTGGCAGTATGGAAAAGCAGAAACACAGGGGTACACGAGAACTGTGGTATAATATACGATCTGTGAACATTCGTCTTGGTGTGAACAGGCCTAAACCAGGTGAAAAGCGACGAGGTTCCACTGAAAAGCAATTTGTCCACATAAAACACAGAAATGAGATGTGATGGAACACAATCAATCACAAAACTCAGCCATTCAAACTGTTTCTCTCTACTTCTCTCTGCTGTCTCACACTTTTCATTTCATTGATTATATGCATGCGAAGTCAGGAAATGCAAGCTCATGTGAATTTAGCTGTTTTCCAGTATTTTGTGAACTCTGAGCTGTGAGTTTGTATCACTTGATGATATGTGACCAATAAAATATTAATAGTTCATGTTGTCACCTCTTGGCTAAAATTAATTAAATGCACATTTTAAATCTACAGGATTGCAGCGTTCTCCAGTAAAATGGAAAAGACTGAATATTTGTATTATATGTTAAATTATGTATTTAAAAAGGAGACATGAGTCTGCAGAACCAATGAAACAGACAACACAATTAAATGTGTGTGGATTTAGGTTGGAGCTTTGGCATTATTCAGACCTTGGACAGTCATGCACGCTAACTTCCTGTTGCATACATGTGCTTACAAGTGTGGGACCTGGGACCAGCCCAGAAATATAGTGACGTTTGTCCTGTTCTGGCCACTTAACAATCTTTTTAACAAATCTAATTGAATGAAAACAATTAGCAGCACTCTTGCACTCACTGTCATTCATCTGCGGGTTTGAATTCTTAATGTAGGCGGAAAACTTTGAGAACACATCAAGACCTGCGGTGTTTGATTCGGGATTGCGAGCTGCCAGCCGTGGGTATCTGTGGTGGATAGAGGGATGAAGAGGAGGAGGAGGACAAATGGATATTGTAAACATTACATCTGTGGAATACAAACACAAACGCAGTGATATGGAGCCACAGAATGAAGGGAAATCAAGCATGCGTTAATGAAGAGAGTTACTTAGGAGGGCAGAGGCTCTCCTCCAGGAACTCTTCTATCTTGTTGGTGTCCGTCTTCACCTCTGTGCCGTACAGCAGGAAAGGAGGCTGAGCCCCAGGAGCCAGATCTTTAAGAATGTCTGGCTTCCTACTCACAACACAGAGAAAGAGGAATAGCATACGACTTGTTTTCCAGATGCTACTTGTGCAAAATGCTGAATGCATACTGTGCAAAATTTGTTGGAGATCCCACAATGCAATGCATTGAACTTGACCTTCTATTTCCAGTGTGAATGAAAATGTCTTTTTTTTTTTTAATTGGACCACCAATTTTTTGGTATCCAATGCAGCATACTACTGGTTTGAAGCAGTAAAAGTCTAGGTTTCACATGAATTTATACATTTATGCATCTGCGTTAGGTTAGTGAATGCACAGAAACACCCACCTCTTCATGTCCACGGTGGTCACATTAAAGGTCACGCCTTTCAGCCACAGGACCATGAAGAGCCGCTGAGAGAACGGGCAGTTCCCAATGCTCTGACCATCGCTTCCTGCCTACACACACATACAGAGAATCACTAGAGATTTCCAAACAACCCAATTTATGCTTAAACACAATTACAGAAAAGTACTTAGTTTTGTTTTTGTGCCACAGCAAGGAATCATATTGCACCCAAACTGAGAATGTGAGTTTGGAGCCAGAATAATTAGTTGTGTCAATCATGAAGAGTGATCTTTAAAGTTAATCAGCTGCATTGCTTTTGAAAGATTTTGACACCTATAACAGTCCAGAAAAGTTGAGACTTTTAGGACAATTTTAGGAATTCGATAACAAGGTGATATGAACCACATTACAAGGGAAACAACATGTTTAAATTGCTGAGGCAGTTGTTTATATTAAAAAAAAAAACCTAATCCTTCATGAGCAAGGAGGTAAATAATCCAGCACGTTCAGAACAGTGTTCCTCAAAGACAGATTGGTAGGATTTGGGACATTTCATCCTTCTACATGCTTGTGAGCTCTGATCCCTCGGATGACTCTCTCTTAAGAACTATCATCTGTCCATAATAGATATCATGACATGGACTCAGCTAAACCTTTGACAGAGTCTATCCACAGAAGCGAGTTAAGGCTTTATGTGTGAAGCAGAAGCCATACATCTGTCCAGAAGTGCTTCTGACTTCTCTGGGCCTGGTCTCATCTGAGATGGAAAGCAGAACAGTGGAATTGTGCTTTTCAAATAAAACAGAAATTCGGTGCCACTTCAGTCCCTGTGCCTGTGTGTGTGTGAGCATGCGATAATGGACGTCCTCATTGGCGATAGGACAGAACGACTCTGCTTGCATGCAGGGGATTTGTCGAGATGAGAGATAATTGATGTAGTGCCCCTCCTGGATAGTGTGATTAATAATCAGCCAGACACTGAAGTACTGGCATCGGGTGTGATACACAAGAAAAAATGAAGGTACGCTAAAGATTTATATATAAAAGTTTAAAGTTCATACACACCTGGCAAAATGTTAATAATTAAAAAAAAATATGAGGGATCATTCACATAACAGATGTTGACCACAAGACAAAACAACGGCTTAATTTATAAAAATCACCCTGTTAAAAAGTTTACACACTGTTGTTTTTTAATAGCATTTGTAATTATCTGGATGATCCATGACTGTTTTTATGTTTTGTGATAGTTGTTCATGAGTCTCCTGTTTGTCCCGAGCAGTTCAATGGCCCACTGTTCTTCGGGAAAAGTTTTACAGCATTTTCTGCATATTTGAACCCTTTCCAACAGTGACTGCATGAGTTTGAGATCCATCTTTACACACTGAGGATAACTGAGGGACTCATAGTTATCACAACATGTGCAAACATTCATGCATTGTTTGCTGCCTGCCCTGACCATTGCCTGTTTTTTGGATACCTCTTTGTCTTACCTTGGATACTGTTGTTTGCTGGTGTTTGACCTGGCCGGTCTTCATCATGATCTGTTTAATAAAGCTGGCATATGCTTCTTATCTCCATTGTCACGCCGGTCCGTTACATATTCTCAGCACTGCTAAAAGTCCCACTTCCGATGCTTATTGAGTGAACATTTAAAATTAGAGATATAGGGTGATATACAATAGCTGAATAGTGACCACTAGCCATGTCCTGGATAGGCATGAGGTTTAGACAGGGGCAAGTGTAATGGAGGAGCTGTTCAGGTAAACCACACTCCCCTGCCCGCATGAGCTGCACTAGTGGCTGTGGCATACATGGGTAAATATTGTATTTTAAAGCACTATAGAGGAGAGCATACATTGTAAACTGTTAGACAACCTCCACATTTTGTTTATAAATGCTACATAAAAAACTGCTGTTATCAAGCCACTTCATTGGGACTTTAACAGTCAACTGAATAATGAAGAGCTCGTAGATTGACTACATTGAAAATATATTGCATATTAGGACATAAAAATGAAGGAATCAAGGAATAAATCAACCATAATGTATCTATTTAACTGACTCTTTGATTTATTTACTTATTTAAAAAAAACATTCTATAGCACTTAATAATAAGGCATAAAATATTATTAATGCAATGAAATGTTCATAACTTAATAATTTTCTCAACTTATTAATTGAGAATTTATGTAATATGTGCTCACAACAAAAAAAAATTCACATAATGTAATAGATTATTTTGTGAAACACTTATTACATTATAAACACATGACAGCAAATGAGTCATAGTTAATTGCAAAATAATCATGTTTCATAATCTATTTGCAGCGCATAATGCATATGTGGAACAATATTTACAATTGAAAAATTTTCTCTCAACATAAAATTATGAGCACAGGCTACATTGTAAAGTCAAAGAGTTTCATAAAAATTGCACAAATTGTGTGGTTTTGACCTGCTCCATCATTTGAATTTGCTACGGGCCCAAAACAGATCTGAAGTTTTATGCACTGGATAAATAAATAAATAAATAAAATTATTTAAATAGCAACCATAAAAAAAGACCTACATATTCTGCATATTCATATTTTAGTAATGTGCTGCTGAATTATTAATAGTTATACACAAGTTCTTTACAACCTGTTTCGTTTCACCATCTTCCTGTGGTGGAAACAGCTTAGGTTCACACGAGATGATACGATCTATGTACCATAGATGCATCCTTCAGTTTGTGGATTTATTATTGTTTTCCATTTGTTGATGGTTGAAACGGCTATTTGTTTCATTAATATTATTTTAGTTATTTAAATTACTGGTGTTCAAGTTGTGCTACTCTCTAACAACTCGTTTTACTGCATATGCACTCTTTATACACGCATATGAATATGAAGCATACATTATGATCTTTGCAGTGAGCAGATCTCAACACAGTTGAACACCTATATGGGAGATTTTGGACTGAGGTGTTAGACACTACCATCATCAAATTACCAAACGCAGGAATATCTTTTGGAAGAATGGTTCGGGGAGCACTGAAGCTGTACTGGCAGCACGTGGAGCCCAACACCTTACTTTCCTGTTCATTATTGAAATCTGCCTTGAAACAGTATGTTTTGTAATATTGTAAGTGCTGACTGTAACACTATTACTACTAATAACATTATCAACAACAATAAAAATAGTAATAGAAATAATAAATGCATGGATATTTAAATCTGGTTCATTTTTCATAGGTAGTTTAAAACTATATTTAGATTAAAAGAAATTCACCCTTTTTTATTTATATACTTTTTCACAAAATAACAGCATTTTTGGTGATTTCATAATGTAATGTCATAATTTTACAATCGTTATTACATTACGATTTCATCACGTTTTGAGCCAATTACTACATTACAAACCTTTTATTACATTAATAATGTTAGGTTTGTTACAGAATGTGAAGGTGTTCAGTTGGCCTTGATTCTCCAGCAGCCTGCGGGGAAACTCACCTTCACGAAGAGCTCCACCTCAGGCCTCTCCTCACTCATCTCGAACAGCACCTCCGGCAACAGAGAGAGCTTTAGGACACCGACCCTACAGCTCAATAAATCAACCTCTTGTATCCCTGTCGCCTTTCTCCGAGCTCACTTCCGCTGAGCCTTGTGTGCAACTTCTCCCTTCGAGCTATCAATCTCGCAGTGGGAGGGGAATTTGGAGAAAGTCCAAACAAACGCCGCCAAAAAGTGTCTGATTTCCGCGTGACTAATAAACTGTACGAACGTTTTACTGTTTAAAGCGTTTTCTATAACGCCTACAGCGAGATCAGCCTTACTTCCTCTCTCTCTCTCTCTCTCTCTCTCTCTCTCTCTCTCTCTCTCTCTCTCTCTCTCTCTCTCTCTCTCTCGTTTCCTGATTATGACGAGCCTTGAACTTCCTCTAACTTGAAACCATGTTATAACTATTGGTGATGCTACTATATGCGCGCACACGGTAATAATAATTAGTTTCACTTAATTTTAATGATAAGTAACTATTTGGAGTAAATTGTATCCCGAATTAGGTGTAATCATAACACTTTCGCTTAGGTAATGTTTATATTAGGCTATACATAATATGAAGATTAATTTAAGTGTTTCTCACTTAAAGGTGAAGTATCACTTTTACAGCAAACGTAATTCTGCCACCTAGTGATAGAAACCTGTTTAATTGTCTGAGTACGTACTAGATAAAGGGCTGGGGCGTGTGTGTGTGTGTGTGTGTGTGTGTGTGTGTGTGTGTGTGTGTGTGTGTGTGTGTGTGTGTGTGTGTGTGTGTGTGTCCTAATCTCCTAAATACTCAATGTATGTCAAATTGAAGAAAGGACACTATATTATTTATCCAGTTTTATATTGTGCATATAATAATACTTCCATAAAGACTTGAAAAGACACATGTCAATTGGTTAACTATATCATAATATCCAATTACATGAGGCCAAAATATATAAAAAAACAACAACACTGATTCGCTAAAATCAAAAGTGGGAGGGTCTGGGGCGCAGTGCTCTGAGACAATCTGAAAAAAGCCAATTAGAGCTCAGCCTCAGTCACATGCTTTTCGAAAGTTTACAGACTTGTCTGGCGCCCGTGTCTCTCGAAGAGGAAAGCCTCAGTCTGTCTCCCGGGACTGATATTTCCTGGGTTCCTTTGTACTCCACTAAATCAGGTGGCACTCATGAGCCTGCCAGACTGACTGCAGGAGGTGCAAGAGCAACACACAGCACATGACCCACACAATCACAAATCATTCAAAGAAATAAAACCAGTCCCTGGAATCTGCCTCCACCCATTTATTTACTGAAAAAAATATCTTCCAGCATATTCAACACTCCTTGTTCTGGCAACAAAATAAAATACACATTTTCACAGTCTTCACCGATATCTAGCACTTCTCCTTATTATTGAATATATGCTGCTGCTCATGATATACCACGTATTTCAGTGAGAGAGAATTACAAACTAGCGATCAGGCTACTTATCACTGGCCTTACACACATGAACTGACCAGCACAGAGAAACCACCAGGCAGCAGAGACCCTGTTAACCAGTGTTCAGTGGGATTATTTAAACAGTTCATCATGAGCATGTGGAGACACCCGCTGTATAAACACACCCTGCTACCCTCAGCTGACAGATATACTGATTAGTAAAAGCAAAATCCTGTATTTCCCACAGTAAAAGAAGAAAATAATAAAGTAAACATTAAGCTTCACAATATAATTAAAAGCTTTAGAAGGTTAAAAATCAATAGTTTGTTAAAATCTCATAAAAATAGGTCTAGATGAAAACTTTTCTTAATTAATATCATTCATATATGCCTATTATTACAATATGAAATTCCTATTCTTGAGAATATGAAATGTGAAGGCAGAGATGTGGATGTAGGCGCAGGGTACAAATAAAGGACAAATAAAACAAGGACGATATATATATATATATATACCTATATATCATTCTAAACTGAATACCATCAATTTAAAAAACACTGACAATCCCACTGTGCTTATCTCACAAGCTTATTATATTAAGCAGTTTTTGTTCCTTGCCGCTGTCAGCCTTTGGCTTGCTCTAGGGGCCTAAAAACAATTATTATTCAGACAAACCGATTGAACTATCTAATATAGTCAACGTAGTTGAAATTGACTGTAAATTAAGTTTTTTTTTTCTGTTCAAAGCAAGCTGTATTGTATAGCACTATGATTTCAGAATAGCATTCAACTGTTACTATTTCTGCTATCTGCCAAAGCTGTACATTTACTGTGTGTTTTATTTCTGTGAAGACACAGCACAAGAAGTGTGTAAGTGAAAGGTGGGGTGTTTTAAGAGTGTGGTTAGAGCGCTCAGACAGGGTGAAGTCTTTAGTAGGAGAGGAAAATGTGAAGCAATACAGACGCGCCTTCTCTCTGCTTTCCAAACACGGCTCTAACAAACTGAGCTACAATTTTCCCATTCTCTCTCTCATGCCACTTTTCCACCAACACAGTCATATGATTTCCCACATCCCATGCGGTTCCACTGAAAGAGATGGATCTGTTTTGGAAACCCTGAGTCTGTACCAGCGCCATAATACTGTTAGCTAGAGTTGAGATAATTTTAATATTTAATCTTATAGTTTAAAAAAATTTCTGACTTACATTAAAGTTTATGATGGCATAAAGAAGCTGTATTACATGTACATAAAAATATCTCCCCAAAAAGGTGATATGTTAAAAGAGATATGTTAAGTCTGTTTAATGGTAACACTTCACGATAAGGTTACATTTTGTCACAGTTAATACCAACAAAAACATAACTGAAAGAACAGTTAAGTTTTACTTTAAATCTAATGTTACAATGTGCTAGAATAAATATAAAGTCAAGGGATAGTTCACCCAAAAATTACAACTCTGTCATCATTTACTAGATATATAAAATCAATATTCAAAAATAAAAAACCCAAAGCTAGTACCTAACCCTGACTCTCATTGCTGAGATGTTTGTTTATTCAGCCCCACCTCAAATATATCATCACCTCATTCCAAAGAGTGCATCCAAATATAGGTTTTATTAAAAATGACATCAGCTAAAGTGTTGAAATTTTAAATATGTTTTACATCGTATGTACATTTTTGTAAAAAAAAATAATACCACTGCATATTAGCAAAGAGATAAGTAAACACAGTGGTGTAAAACTATTCAAGTTACAGGAAGTTTTGGGATCTATACATTCTAGATCATATCTTCACTGATTCTGATTCAATGAGGTATTGAGAGCATAACACTGTACAGACGAGAAGGTGTAAGAGAAGGAGGCCAGTAGTGCGGCGCTGAGAGCCCCAGCCACAGACAGCTGCGCTGCACTCGCTCCGCTGCACAGGTCTGTGGCGCAGCAGGCTTTGGTCACGGTGTACCCTGCTCCCAGGACGGTCCCGGCGGTTTTATTATAAAATAATAAATGTACTGGAATGTGGAATAAAATATGTAATGTTCTCCTTTAGTTAAAAAGGAGTTATTAGAGAGGAGCAGGAGCATTTATTATTATTAATATAAATAATACTATTAATAAAAATAATCATGTTTTTCAGAAACCAGCCAAAGGATTTTAGTACAGAAATCTATGTTAGTCACTTTGTAACAGTTCTGGCTTTGTTTTTGTTTTTTATGGTTAAAATATGTAATGTTCTCCTTTAGTTAAATAAAATAATAAATGTACTGGAATGTGGAATAAAATATGTAATGTTCTCCTTTAGTTAAAAAGTGTTAAATGTTAAAGCTGACTTATGAGGGCGTCTGAAGTGGTCCTTAACTATATGAAAGTGTAATAAATCGCCTAAATCATGTTTTGGTTTGATCTACAACACTAATATCAATAGTTTTGGGTGAGGGTTAGGCCTAGGGTTGGGCTATAGCAAATGTGTGTGTGTGTGTGTGTGTATCTGTCTGTGTGTGTGTGTGTGTGTGTGTGTGTGTGTGTGTGTGTGTGTGTGTGTGTGTCTGTCTGTATGTGTCTGTATGTGTCTGTGTGTGTGTGTGTGTGTGTGTGTGTGTGTGTGTGTGTGTGTGTGTGTGTGTGTGTGCGTGCGTGCGTGTGTGTGTGTCTGTCTGTGTGTGTGTGTGTGTGTGTGTGTGTGTCTCTGTGTGTTTGTCTCTCTCTTTCTGTATGTATGTGTGTGTGTGTGTGTGTGTGTGTGTGTGTGTGTGTGTGACTGACCTGCTTTGGCAGTGTAGCAGTTGGGCTCAGAGGCAGCGCAGGACACTTGGGAACTGAATAAACATTTGCCTGGAATGCCCACTTTACAAGAATTACATGTCAGGGCTTCACCTGGAGAAACAGAATGACAACATGAAATGAAATGATCATTCTTATAAACTTTAAAAAATATCCCTTCCCAAACTGGGCTGGGTAATCCATTTAAAATCACATTGATTTGGTTTGAGAACACAATTACTTTTATGGAGTGACTGATTGAGTAATTCAGTAACTATGTACAGAAATTATATATATATATATATATATATATATATATATATATATATATATATATATATATATATATATATATATATATATATATATATATATATCTATACAGGTGCTGGTCATATAATTAGAATATCATCAAAAAGTTGATTTATTTCACTAATTTCCATTCAAAAAGTGAAACTTGTATATTATATTCATTCATTACACACACAGACTGATATATTTCAAATGTTTATTTCTTTTAATTTTGATTGATTATAACTGACAACTAAGGAAAATCCCAAATTCGGTATCTCAAAAAATTAGAATATAACTTAAGACCAATACAAAGAAAGGATTTTTAGAAATCTTGGCCAACTAAAAAGTTAAAAAAAGAAAAGTATGAGCATGTACAGCACTGAATACTTAGTTGGGGCTCCTTTTGCCTGAATTACTGCAGCCAAGGGCGTAGATTTGGTGTTGAACATTGGGGGGGTTGAACGTTGTATGCTGCCTGTTATTTTTTTTTATTTTTTTTTATGTGTATTGTTATGCTATAACTTATTACAAACTAAACATCTAAAAAACAAAACATCTATCTATCTATCTATCTATCTATCTATCTATCTACATGCTTTAACTGATTACAAATTCAACATATACAAATATGAAAGAGACAACATTTAGACATTTATTTTAAGATTTTTACATTCCACCTTAATACATTTTATTTTTTATTTTTTTAAAGGGAAACACATCGGCTCTTGAACAACTGTCTATACTGTTTCCTATTTTATTTTATTGATTGAATGGCATCTTCTTCACCTGATCACCTGCTCCTCCTCTCCCTCTGCTGACTTTTCTACCCTGCTGCTATATTTACCTCGAATCTGTTATAAAAACATGCTAAGAGATTATACACCTCATAACGTTATGAAATTTGTGTATAATCATCATTCATAAAATTCTAACATAGTAGAGATTATCAAAAGAAAGAAATTAATTGAAACCGCCAGTAGGCGGCAGCGTTTCACTGTTTTAATGAGTTAGCCACTTAAAATCGTTCATTCATCCAATTCGTTCAAAAGTCAGATTAATTTAGGAAGAAAACAAACACCGATGTGAATACTTTTGTCATTGATAAATTACAGACACTATTGAAAAATAAACTAGCAAACAGACAGCTGCTTTGGTAACTTGTTATACTGATAGTTATAACTAAATACATTGCAATGCATTAGCTAGCTAAAATATATGTGGTGTGTACTTAGCTATTACACAATATTCTCATACCTCATTCTCAGTACATGCTTTAATTATTTTTATTTTTTGCATCCCTCTCTGACCAGCAGTTAAATATAGTCCGCTGTGCAGCGCTTCTCTCCATTTTTGGTGCTTACGTTACCCGTGTGCTCTCCCATTCAAACGCCACTCGCGTTGTTTTGGTGAAAGTGCGACTCATTGGTTGGGCGTTACCAATCGGTTCAATGGAGGGGGAGTACTTTTTATCTGATTTATTATGACAAATTCATATTTGATTAGGAACAAAATTATTGTTACAAAATAAATGAATTCTACATATTTTTCATTTGATGGGGAGTTGTAACTGATGGATAAAAATATTGGGGGTTTAAACCCACCCAATCCAACACCATAAACTAAACCCCTGCATCCAACCCTAATCAGAAATTAACTTCAACTGCAGCAATGCGGCGTGGCATGGAGTCGATCAGTCTGTGGCACTGCTCAGGTGTTATGAGAGCCCAGGTTGCTCTGATAGTGGCCTTCAGCTCTTCTGCATTGTTGGGTCTGACATATCGCATCTTTCTCTTCACAATACCACATAGATTTTCTATGGGGTTAAGGTCAGGTGAGTTTGCTGGCCAATTAAGAACAGGGATACCGTGGTCCTTAAACCAGGTACTGGAAGCTTTGGCACTGTGTGCAGGTGCCAAGTCCTGTTGGAAAATGAAATCTGCATCTCCAAAAAGTTGGACAGCAGCAGGAAGCATGAAGTGCTCTAAAACTTCCTGGTATATGTCTGCGTTGACCTTGGACCTCAGAAAACACAGTGGACCAACACCAGCAGATGACATGACACCCCAAACCATCACTGACTGTGGAAACTTTACACTGGACCTCAAGCAACGTGGATTGTGTGCCTCTCCTCTCTTCCTCCAGACTCTGGGACCCTGATATCCAAAGGAAATGCAAAATTGACTTTCATCAGAGAACATAACTTTGGACCACTCAGCAGCAGTCCAGTCCTTTTTAAAGCGAGACGCTTCTAACGCTGTCTGTTGTTCAAGAGTGGCTTGACACAAGGAATGTGACAGCTGAAACCCATGTCTTGCATACGTCTGTGCGTAGTGGTTCTTGAAGCACTGACTCCAGCTGCAGTCCACTCTTTGTGAATCTCCCCCACATTTTTGAATGGGTTTTGTTTCACAATCCTCTCCAGGGTGCGGTTTTCGCTATTGCTTGTACACTTTTTTCTACCACATCTTTTCCTTCCCTTCGCCTCTCTATTAATGTGCTTGGACACAGAGCTCTGTGAACAGCCAGCCTCTTTTGCAATGGCCTTTTTGTGTCAATGGTCGTCTTTTTGGACAACTGTCAATTCAGCAGTCTTCCCCATGATTGTGTAGCCTACAGAACTAGACTGAGAGATCATTTAAATGCTTTGCAGGTGTTCTGAGTTAATTAACTGATTAGTGTGTGGGCACCAGGTGTCTTCAATATTGAACCTTTTCACAATATTCTAAAATTCTGAAATACTGAATTTGGGATTTTCCTTAGTTGTCAGTTATAAACATCAAAATTAAAAGAAATAAACATTTGAAATATATCAGTCTGTGTGTAATGAATGAACATAGTATACAAGTTTCACTTTTTGAATTAAATTATTAAAATAAACAAACTATATGATTATATTCTAATTTGGAACAGCCCCATGTCTTACTATTCTAATTTAAATTAATATATATATATATATATATATATATATATATATACGTATATATGCACACAAGATATCCAACATTATATTCCACTACAAAAATGTAAAAGGAAACAGCACAGCATTATCACAATGTCAGTGTGTTGATACTGTGTTTACTAAAATGTGGATAAAACTGGACTGTTGTGAGTCTGGTAATCGAATGTGTCAAGCTGGTCCAATGTCAATAACCTAACATTTTTCCTCTCTTTTCACAAGCATTTTTCTTATGCTTCAACCATAACTTCATTACTTTTACTGTAATTTTAATTAACACATTTTAGAAACTTTAGACTCATTGTGTTTTCCCTCAAGAAACTCTTATTTACTGGTTATTGATAGTAAGGTAGTTGTTGTAGTAGTTATGTTCAGGTCTTGGGTAGGGTTAAGGGATCTAGAAAATGACCATGCAGAATACGGCATTAATATGTGCTTTATAAGTACTGATAGACAGCCAATATGCTAGTCATATGCATGCTAATAAACAACTACGTAATAGTGAATAGTGTTACCAAAAAGCTCTGTTTAAAGAATGGTATTTTTAAATCAAAAACATTACAGTAAAACTCTTTCTTTATAATATTAACAATGTTTCTTTCATTTGATGTAACAGATCCGTTTTTGCTCTTAAAAAACAAACATACAAACAAACAAACAAACAAACACTTAAAACATTTAAATTATTCACATCATCACAACAATCTCCTCAAACAAATGTCAGCTATGTATACTGGTACTGTAAAATTGTTAGCAGAGTGCTTTGTACTATATTCAGTTGAAAATTCAGCTTTACCATCACAGATATAAATTACATTTAAAAATATATTCAAATAGAAAAGTTACTTTTAATTGTAATAATAGTTTTCAGCATTACTTTTTTATTGTTTTATTTTATTTTTATTCAAGTAATTGCTGCACTAGAGAGCAGAAGTTTCAGAATATTAAAGAAGTTTAAAATATATTAAAATATAAAAAATTCAGAAAAATGGATGATAACGACCTGTTTCGCTGTAGACTTACTGAGAGTGAAGAATCCAATCGCTGCAATGACTCCAAGCACGATTCGGTAACACTTTATAATAACGTTCTGTTATAAGTTATTTATAAATTATTAGTTAATGATGAACTAATCATTTACAAAACATGACTATACTAAGTAATAAGTTAACATTTTAGTTGTTTTATTAATTCAGTTATAAGTCACTTATACGTTATTAGTTAATGATGAATGAATCATTTACAAAACATGATTATATGTTCATAGATGGTTTAGTAGATGGTTTATAAGTTATTAGTTGATACATTATTTATCACTTATAAATCATTGAAGTATTTATGTCAAAATTGTTTTGTATAATTATCTCAATAAACAATTGTTAATCATGAACAAATGATGAATAAACCATTAGTAAATGATCAGTATATGATTTATTGGTGAATTTGTTAGCTGGTCCATGTTCAAAAGCACAAACATGCAGGTATGCTAAAGCACTATTTTTAAGAAGAGTCATTCCTTTGTTTTGAAGTGGATAAACATTTACAAATGTCTTAGTCAGGCTATTCCAGTGGCTTGTGTTAAATCCCTTCACTCATCAGCACAGACTTGTGTTCTGTGTGAAGTGACACTGTGTGGGATCTAGTGATGAAGTGAACCCCCTTCCACTGAAGCTCTCATCAGGTGACAGAGTTAAAGACTCCATGTGTGTCAGAGAAGACAGCTGTCTATACCCTCACCAGTCAGTACTTAGTACACACTACAAAGTGTTCAACACATGTTATAGATGATGTGTAAACGCATGAATAAATCATTTACAAAGCTTTTTGCATCCCCTAATCTAAAGTGTAAACTATTCATCACTTGTAAATGTGTTACATATCACTTTTTTAAAATAAATAAATTAACACTCTGCCACGATTTAATCAGCACTTAATTGTTTATTTTTAATTTTTTTTCCCATGGGACAGCTGCTCATGATAACATGAAACGCACCATAAACGTAGTCCATTATTTTGTGTATTTTATTCTAAGTCTTCAGACGTCGTACAATACCAGCGTGTGAGAAAAAGATTTGTTTTCCGTAATATAATCATCATACATTAATAACAGTACATAGCTGCCGTCTCATCTGTTTAAACTTTCAAAATTGGCGCTTTTAAATACTTAATTTATTTATAAGTGATAAATAATGTATCAACTAATAACTTATAAACCATCTACTAATGATCTGTTTGATTTATTTCATGATTTGAACTTTTTTTAAGATAACTTACAACACATTTGTAAATCGTTACCATACCACTCATTAATCATTTATGAACGTATAGTCATGTTTTGTAAATGATTCGTTCATCATTAACCAATAACTTATAAGTGACTTATAACTGAATTAATAAAACATTACTAAAATGTTAACTTATTAATCATTTATGAAAGTATAGTCATGTTTTGTAAATGATTAGTTCATCATTAACTAATAATTTATAAATGACTTATAACAGAACGTTATTATAAAGTGTTACCCATGATTCTGATCATCATGTTGATGAGGTGTTCACCAGAACTGAATTCTGACCGGAGAGAAGCTCTTCTGAGGACTGCAGCACACTAGATGGCTGGGTGGAATATGTCCAGATATATGAGAGTGTGGGGGTTTTGACAGAGGGGAGATGATGAATATGTGCAGGTGGAGAAAAAAGCATTTGAATGTGAAGAATGAAGTGAAGAGATACACACACACACACACACACACACACATGCACATACGCACATGTTTACGTAGCTATTTAAATTTGGATATTTTGTAGGCAGCAATTTTTTTATAGTTGTAACCTAACCCACACCCTGAAAGAAAAATAATAAATAACTAAATTAAAGAATAGGTACACGCATACACTCACACACTCTAGACATGCAGTGACTGTGATTTTGTAGTGTGTTGCAGGATCAACATCTTTTGATTTGTCTCAGTATAATCATGTACTGTAATCATCTGAACATAGTGTACCTACAAGTGGGAAATGATAGGTAATGTAAAAATGTGTGTACAAATACATATTTTAATTAAATTTTCCCACCACAAAAAAAAAAAAAAACCACCAACAAACAAATAAACAAAAAAAAAAAAAAAAAACCACCTTCACGTTTTATATTATTTTAAATTATGTGAATTATGCTCATTTGTAGCCTTTCTCAGCAAATACTGACACCTGTATATTTGAGGCTGAAAAGGCTAATGTACTCTTGTTGTCTTCAGATACACTGACGTGGGATGGGGAGTCTTTTTTTCCCCATTCAATGGAACCAGTTAGGACTGATATTTGTACACACATAAAAACACAATGTCAGACCCTCTGTCTCAGGTTTTGACAGTGGGGTTGTTCATTAGTTTAATGCTTGTCCCCAATCTCACGCCAGCAATGCGCAGAACACGGACAGCAGAATGGACAACAGAAGCTCAGTTTTACTCCGGTTCAGGAGCTTTTTAGTAGAACCTAAACTATTTTCCTAACACAAACTATGTAAAGCTAAACTGGCCTCCATAGCTTGTGCTACTATACACTGAACAGTTTAAATGCATTTTCTGTCATAAGATTGTTGATTAGAATTTTCATATATGAGAGAATGGGGTAAGTTGAGCAAGAAAGTAAATGAGCCACTCCCAGTTTCTATGTACAGTAACTATTAATGAAAGTGATCATGTGATCCCTTATTAGAATGTAACGTCTCATTACTCAATCCATCTTCAGCTCATATCATAAATACAATTAATTATAAAATAAAATGTAATTAAAAAAATGGCTGGACATTATTACATGTGAATTTCAATCAGTGTAAGCTTCAGTGGATCTGAGCCACTGTCTAAAAGAGATTTGTTGTGGGCTAAATTGTGCAGCATGTGTGTCATGATGGTGGTTGACAATACTGATGTAATAAATACCTAATTGCTAATGCTGCTTTGCGTAAGTGTTACGTCTTATAAAGACAGTGATCTTGGCATTGCTTGCAGGACTCGTCTGGTCACTATGAAACTCAAGAACGACACAGACATCAATAACAAACCACAGGAGTTTAAACACTTAAACTGCTCTATCAACACTGCACTGACTCCCTTTTGAACAATGAATACATTTTAAAATCTTGCTAATTACTTACTTAGCCCTGAATGGTTTAGCACCTCAGTACCTGAGCGATTTCATATCGCATTATAGTCCTTCACGTCCGCTGCGTTCTCAAAACTCTGGCAATTTGATGACCTAGAATATCAAAGTCAACTGCGGGCGGCAGATCCTTCTCCTATTTAGCGCCTAAACTCTGGAATAATCTACCTAACATTGTTCGGGAGGCAGACACACTCTTGCAGTTTAAATCTAGATTAAAGACCCATCTCTTTAACCTGGCTTACACATAACATACTAATACACTTCTGATATTCAAATCTGCTAAAAGATTATTAGGCTGCATTAATTAACCGGGAGACACAGATGCAATTTGAACTGAACTAACCTGGATGATGACATCACTGAATCAATAATAAACTGACTTTAACTGAAAAATTGACTCTTTGTTATTGTTCTCATGCTTTATCGACACACTATTTTCCTGTTTGACTCTGTAAAGTGCTTTGACACAACCAGTAATGTATAAAGTGCTACACAAATAAAGGCGACTTGACTACAGTTTTATTCCTCTTATATTAGCAATTTCTACACACATTATGATGGCAACTAAAACAGGTCATTTGTCAGAGAAGGACACAGAGATTTCACCTCTGGCATGCGAGTGCTGCATTCTGTGGAAACCCCAAAAAAAAAAAAAAAAGAAAAAAAAAAACTTTTTTGCTAAATTCTTGCCATTCTTTACATACATTTCTTTCTGTAAGGAATGTCATCTTTACCAAATAAAGAAATGCATTAACAGAATACAAAACACAATTTTAACATCTTTATGAATTTTCACAAAAACAGCTTTGAAAATGAAGAATGTCCTGTGTAAATGAATAGGCACACATGCACTATACTAGACAAAACCCCCAACAATTAAACTAAATTATTTCATAAACTTCATTAAGCATTGATGTGTTGACAGGCAAACCCTCTGGTGTTATTAGAAGAATTACAGGACCGAGGACCCGGGACCCGACCTGGGATCTGTATGGTTCGGGGCTATATTTTAAATGTAAGTCGAGTCGATCGAGTCAGCACAATAACTCACAACTTTTTCCGGGTCGGGTCCCAGTCTATTACTTCGGGTCCCGGGTCTGTTTAACATTGTGTGTAAAACTCGAGTCGATCGAGTCAGCACAGTCAGTCAGCGCTGTGCATGTGTTGTTTTATAACTTTCAACTTGTAAAATTAGGATGAGAAAAGTGTGAGTCAGTAATTTGAAATTACCTACGATGCAATGACTTTACCTTTGACAATTGGCTTTTTTATTTAGAAGGCGGGACTTATTCCGCCATACCGCAATTTTAACCAACTTCAATAATAATAATAATAATAAAAAATAACCATCTCGTTGTTATTTTTGCTCAGTCTCGGCTCAGAGAGCACAGAGATGATAGCAAATAAGTAAAGCTAACATCAGCTGCCATGGCACAAGTCGCATTTGTCATCCGTCACCGTGACAGCAAGTGGACTTTTGAAGCTGGAATAATGAGTGGATTAAGCATTTCAAGCGGCAAGAGAGGAGTAACATGGATGGAACTTTCTTGGCAAGGAGGATTGTGTACATCACAGTCAGGTACAAGGGAGAAGGCTTCTTATATTAGGTAAGACAAAAAGTTTAATTTTCGCAACTTGTTTATCCATTTGTTAATAGCAATTTGCTGTGGAAGACGTGGCGATCGGGTCCAGTCGGGTCTGTGTCTTCCCGGCCGGGTTCGGGTCCAGCTTTCAAATAATTGACAAGCTGCGTCGGTTCCGGGTAGTACATTTTTGAGATTTCTCGATTCTGCAACTTTCAAAATAACAGACGGGTCCGGGTCGGTTCAGTGTAGCACATTTACGGGGGTCTTTTTGGACCCGTGTAGACCTCTAGGGTGAGGTGCTTACTGTATCTATAGCCAGAATGGTCTTCATTGCTGATATTCAATAAATTCATGCTATGTTTCTATGTAGAAAAAGTGTTAACTTGATGGTATGTTGAAATTATTACTACTGGGCAATCTACTAAAAACTTTTCAAATTCCAGTGTGTGACCTTTCTTGAGTATTCAATCCATAAATTATTTTGCAACAAATTAATTTGGCTTGTTTAGTATACATGATTTGCTCAGTGATGCTGTGTATTTATAATGTGTGAGCTAAAATAATCCTCCTCAAATGAGGAATTTGACCATGAAGACAGAGCTGATGGTAGCGGAGGCCATGCTGACAGCAGACATGTGAAAGTGAGCTGGAGCCGAGTTACACAGGTCAGTAGAGCAGCACGTCTTCATCATGGCATATATGTTGGTGCTTGAGTTGGATGGGAAATTCACCTGTTCAGTTTTGTTGCATTTGGACACTTCAAGACATCCTTTCATCTTGATATCCACTAATCCACCTACAAAAGAGAAGCAAGAAAAACAGATTAAGCTTTAAAAATGTATATAACAAAAAGGTGTTCAACAGCTTTTGAACAGCATAAACTCACCAGCTTTCCCTACCCCGCTGAAGCAGTGCTCTCCAGCATCACATGTCTTTTTGCTTGTAATGCAAAGATTCCAGAAACCCAGTTTACACTCATAACACTGCAGCGCCTGACCTAAAAGACAAAAAATACATGGAAAATCTAACCGTCACAACCCACCATGAAATGCATAAAAATTTTACACACACAAAAAAAAGGCATAGAAGTTTCTACAGAATAAAACATAATACACGGTTATTGAATGGCTTGTTTTAGTGGACAGGTAAGAGCGTTATTGCACTGTTTTGCATGTTTCTCACAAGGATCAAATAAGGAACATGGATAAAATTTTCCACATTTCAAAATTTTTTAACAACCCTTTCTCCTCTCAATATGTGCTCTTGATTCTGGCAAGTGTGCAAGACCTGAAACACCTGAAATATTCACGTAACAAGAAGAAATGCTGAAAAACTACTATAAAACCTTGCTGTACTGGTCTGGGCCCGTATTCACAAAACATCTTAAGGCTAAAAGTAGCTCATAATTCGCAGATTTAGCAGAAAATCTTAAAAATAAGGGGCTTGTCAGTCCTAAATGTAAGACTCCTAAATTTTTGCTCTAAGACAGTGGTTCTCAATTCCACTCACCTAACACACCTAATTTAGATAATCAGCTTGTTAGAAGTGAGCTCCGTGCATTAACTGTGCTCCCTACTCCCTGAGCAGGGGAAAGTTTACTTCACCACGGAACATTCATTCACGGATTTGCGCTACATCTTCACACGCAGACGAAACTTACAAGAGAAGCATGAAGTGGGACAAAATATACCTACAATTGAAATACAATTGAAATTCATGTCTTACACACTTAAACACTAAAACTAGCTCCTAAATCTGTGAAAGGCTAGGAGTAGTGAAGAGGACTTCTATGTTACTAAGATCAAACCACAAACTATCCTAAAATGGCTGTTGCCGGCAATCTGCCTCGGAATATAAACATTTTAGAAACATTTGATGATAATGACCTTTTAAAAGGTATCGCCTTTGGTTTTGGAGGTTATTATAACTCTGAATTTTCATTTGATTATGTCCTTGATTTCTTTAACCAGCTGGGCAAGAAGTCACAGCTGTTCTTGTGTCCAGTTTAGTTTTCTTTTACGTTTTGAATGTCTTACTATCAGCCATGATTATTCTACTCTGTTAATTAAAAGGCTGTTTATATGCATATTCATTAATTATGAGAAGCACAAATGTAAGAGGCTGACAATTAGCTGAGCATTTTAAAATCTTTATTTTAATGTGTCAATTAGCAGTTTTATTTTTAAACCTTTATTTGAATATGGGAACATTGCATTGCCCTTTTTAATATTTTTATGAATAAATCTCTGACAGAGACGATCAGCCAATCACTGTGTGCATACTTAGTTAGCATGCTGACATCATCCATAGTAACAAGCTCAGCCCCGCCCCCTCACTCTGAGCTTAAGACTTCTCTCTACTCCTTAGAAAAAGTTTGTCTCAGCAGCTTTGTGAATAGGTTTTAAGAGAAAACTATTAGCTAAAAACCTTTTACTACCCCAGGTTCTTCTCTTCTTTGTACTTAATTCCAGGAGTGGCACCGGCGCCCCCCCCCCCCGAAATTTGGCTGGCCACCCCAGGTTCTTCTCCTCTTTATACTTAATTTTAGGCTGTTTCTATAGCGTGATATTTGACAGATATCGAGAGCGCATAATGTTATGTGATCCATGTAAAGCACGAGCACGAATCTCCACTCGCAAGTGGATTTCCTTCACTCACACAAAACTGGATGTGTGCTTTTAAATATACATTGTTCTTCTATGAATTGGCTCTGCTTTTGCTCAGAGATTACGTGTATGCTCAAACGTTCCTGCAACACTGAAGTCTAGAAGCGCTTTTTTTTTCTAATTCAGATGAGGAGTAGGCTTATCTTATTAAATGGAAGCAAGCTGATTATAGTCAGCCTTCTCTAGTTATTTATTTCATTTATTCAATTGTTTTATTAAGTGCATTTGTATTTTGTTGTTTTTGTATATAGTTTTGCAATAAAAGTGTATTAAACAGGTTCCAGAAATAATCACTGATGGTGCTTCTAAAATTAGTGAGGGTGCTCTAGTCTTAATGCCCATTTTCACATATTTTCTCCCGTCTATTGCTTTGGTCATCATTGTGTCAATCACTACTACTTCGAGAGTGAATCCCACATAAATATGCAGATGTCATTCCCTAAACTTTGCAACGTGTGTGTGCTGAAAAACAAAGTTCTACATTTTAAATGGATCATAGACTATAAAACTTACAAATAGTGTTCAATTCCACTAAAAAAGCCCAGACCACATTCTTTGCATACATATACACAATGTATTTTATCATACATCGTGCCGCAAACCATAACCCACCACCCCCCCACCCTCTTTTCAGCCAGTGCCCCAGACTGGCCACCCCATTTAAAATGCTCTAGACACGCCCCTGCTCCGCACCAGTCTTTTTGGCAAATTTGTGCAAAACTTCTTGCTAAAATGTCAAAGCTTCATTTTAATCACCAATGCAGCGATGCAGTTATTTAGCTTACCTTTACATGCTTGCGAAGGGTTGATGTCTTGTCGAGATTTTATAAGCTGCTAGTTTGGTATCCCTAGGTAAGCACAGCTTACACTGCATAATTAAGCATAAATATGGCCAGGGGTTCACTTAATTTCCTTCGAGTTAAACTTCAGAATATGACGGGTTTCGTTTTCAGCGGTGTCTGCACCACTAACGCCTTGTTTGTCCGTCTGCATCTTTCTTGTGATTTTAGCGCCAGTTTGCTCTCTTGCCCATTATTTACTGCAGTAGTTTACAGGGAGCGATTTTTATTTAATTTTTTTTTTTTTTTTTACTCAGTAATTAATGTGTTTTAAAATGTAGTGAAGTACAATACTTCAAACAAAATATACTTTTGTATATAAGTAAAAGTAAAATTACAGATTTTAAAAATTACTTTTAAAAGTACACAAAAAAAGCTACTCAATTACAGTAACGCGAGTAAATGTAATTCGTTACTTTCCACCTCTGATGGATATCAAGACCATGCCACTAGCGGTAGTTGGTCCATTACCACTGCGGTAGTAAAAATCTAGCACCGTCACAGCCCTAAAAGGCCTTTTTCCATTATGACTGAGCTGTGAAATGGAGTGAGCAAACAGTGGAGCAACAATTTGTCAAATTACAGTTACTGAGGCAATGCAAGCAGTATAAAGCTGATCATGCAATACCCCTTGAGACAACATGTTCCATGTAAAATAAACCAGCTTTTATTAGGCTACTGAAGAGACCAAGAAAATCATCAGCTCCACATTTTTTTTAAAATAAACAAATAAAACAAAATATATAAATATAATAAATAAATAAATAAATAATAATAAAAATGAATAAAAAAATAATAATAAAAACAAATTATAAAATTTAAACTCTCCTCTTTTCGCCTCTTCTTCTACTTTTTAATATAGTGCAAGGTTAAATAGCTTTTTTTTTTTATCAAAAACTATAACAAAACCAAACCAACAGCGCCCCCGGGTATAATCACTTGCTGTATCATTATATTAAATGTTATTTTAAACCCATTTTCTCATGAGGATGCGCTACAAATAATCCCTCAGTTTGATTGAATGAGCTGTAAATTTTCTTCTTTTCGCTTCTAACACCATCATACCAGTTGGCTTATTTACTGAAATGGTGTGGTGCTGCTGACACTAAAGTGAAGTGCAGTGAAGTGAAGTGACGTGACATACAGCCAAGTATGGTGACCCATACTCAGAATTCATGCTCTGCTTTTAACCCATCCAAAGTGCACACACACAGCAGTGAATACACACACACACCGTGAACACACACCCGGAGCAGTGGGTATCATTTATGCTGCGGCGCCTGGGGAGCAGTTGGGGTTCAGTGCCTTGCTCAAGGGCACCTCAGTCGTGGTATTGCCGGCCCGAGACTCGAACCCACAACCTAAAGTTGGTAGGGACAACTCCATCCTTAAAGGGTAAATAGGTAAATAGCTTTTGCCAACAAGGCGGCCTATTTGCACTTAGTGTAAATAGACACTCTGATAATCAACACTCATATATTTTATATGCTGGAGCATTCCAAATTTAAAAATTTACAAAGACACACTCCTGCCTTTTCTGGTGGCAAAGTCGTCAATGAGCTCAATTTATGATAATTAAAACATTAATTAATGTAAATAAATGCTATTAAAGTCCACACAGCCAAAAAAAGTTTCAAAGGATTATGAACATACCTGAAAGGGATGCACGGGCTTCATCTTGGGCTTTTTTACTTTTTTCTTTTATCAGTGCCCAACTGCTGTTTTTTTTTTTCTTTTTTTTTTTCTGGTCATAGTTGTCCATCATATGTCCATCATACATCATCCACCCGGAACTGCTTCCATGTACAACAGTGAGCGCAAGCTAGATACAATTGATTATTATGTTTTAAATATGGTTATTTTCTTACAAAAACGCATCAATTTGCTACAGGAGGCCTTTGTTCACCCCCCAAAGTTGTGTGAGACACTTTTTTTTATGGATGGGCGCTTTTTATTTATTTTATTTATTTATACTTCTTTTGGACTGATGCACTGCTACACCCGTTAAACAGCTTGAAAGATCAAAGATAATTTTTAATATAACTCCGACTGGAAAAAAGAAAGTCATATACACCTAGGATGACTTGAGAGAGTAATTTATGGGCTACTTTTCATTTTTGGGTAACATTTTTGAAATGTGTACTTAGTCCTAAGTATTTGTTCTAATGGAGGAAAATGTATGTGCTGTTGGGTGCATGATAACCAGCATTTACATAGATTTTAAGCTTAGACCTTCAGTGTTTTTTATTTGTTTGTTTTTTCTCCAGTCAACCTTCAACCAAGAAAAGGAGCAAGCACCAAAAAAAAAATGTGAGATTACATTACATTATCTAATATGATCCAATATTTTAAAACTAAAAGCTATTCAAAATCTATATTATCTCTGTACAACACAAATGAACTTCCACTTTATTGTCTCTCCAATCTATTCACACAACAAAATAACAGCAGAGACTGGGCAGATCTTCAGAGCTGTTGTCTAAAGCCAAACTGACTGCTTCATCAGTGGGCGAATTCTGCCAAGTTCTTTTGCGAGCTGCGTGAGTCTCTCTACCTCAAGCTAACCAGTGTCTCTCTCATAAGGGAGGGGGTAATACTTTACAGCAATACTCATATGAGAATGACTCATAAACCACAGGCTTCTAAATTAAATATGTTCATGACTCACAGAGCTGCATGTTCCCCAATGACTGGAATAATGTGGAATGAAAGTAGTTCATGCATCACACAAATAAGCCAACCAGAAATAAGCAACAAATAATCTACAATTTTAGTTGCTAATCAAAGTCACATTCACAGTGTCCACTTATTAAATATTGTTTAGTAGGCTTTGACACGAAGGAAAGTAATACAAAAACTGTATCTTACCCACTGCAAAATAAAGAGCAACTGCAAAGATTCCGAGAAAGACTTTGTTCATGTTTCTTGTTGTATGTGAGCTGAGTTCAAGCAGAGGACCGTTCCAGCCTAGTCGGACTGCTGTGATCCACTAGATTTATAGATCCACACCCATATGGTGCCGCCCATTACACTTCCAAACAAGGAAGGGATGGAGCACAGCCCTGCAGCTACCTGAGTCTCACAGCTGACTGCAAATGATCATAATTGATGGACAACTATGCCCAGAAAAAAAAAAAAAAAAACAACAAAAAACAACAACTGTCTGGTAAAAAGAAAACAGTGCATCCCTTTCTGGTACGATAATAATTCTTTGAAACTTTTTTGGCTGTGTGGACTTTAATAGCGTTTATTTACGTTAATTAATGTTTTAATTATCATATGATGAGCTTATTGACGACTTTGCCTCCAGAAAAAGCAGGAGTGTGTCTTTGTAAATTTTGAAATTTGGAATGCTCCAGCAGAAGTATGTGAGTGTTGATTATCAGAGTGTCTATTTACACAAAGTGCAAATAGGCCGCCTTGTTGGCAAAAAACATTTACACTAACTCTGCCCACCTACACATGATTGGGCTAGTCAACACTACAAAAGACTAATGGTGAGCCACAGCTCCAGTGGCATAGATAGTGCCGTAGCCATTTTGACATGATTGACCCGAGTTCGTATTTGCCTTTTGCCGAACTTTTTTTTCCTCCCTTTTCAAATCTCATAACGCATCTGAAAGGCATTTATTTTCAATAAAAATGAAGGAAATAATTGAAAAGTTGAAAATAAAGTATCAGGTAGGTGTTGGGAGGGCTTTATTGTCCCAATAAGGTAGCATACATTTTTTAATCCGAATTAAAATTAATAGATAATTGCATTCACTGCGGGTCAATAGATTAAAAACTGGGAAATATTGCATAGTTTTTGATAAGCAGGTTACCTGGGTTCGGGTACCTGCACATGTCGCTGTTGGACAGTATTATTCCTGCATCCTGTTTGCCGTGCTAAAACATTCATTAAAGCCTGCTGGGATTGTAAAAGGGATTATATATAATATACTCCAAGTGGGTAGGGAAGGACAGAGTGTAGGAGTTTATAATTACACGGTTTAAGAATAGACACACTGGGCTCTTTCTTAATAGGGAAACATCCACAGGGAAACTCTCTCTTGTTTTAGAAACTGTAGAATATTTTATTTCAGTGCACAAAGTAAAAAGAACCAGCTTTTTCAGTCCCAGAAGTGTCAATCATAATTCAATGAAGGTATTATCTATCAATCTAAGTCTTAGAGACACAGGCTTAGCCTGTAGGATTTAAATTTTTTTTTTTTTTAAAGATCATATATTCACACTCCAGCCCAGTTTATTTAAGTTGGTTTGCTAAAAAACAAAAGAAGAAGAAGAAGAAGAAGGTCTGCGGGTGTCGCTGTTGGACAGTCTTATTCCTGCCGTGCTGCACCCATGTAGCTTTGTTTTTCGTTACTATCATTCGTTGTTTAGCTAAAACTATAACTTCCCATAATTGTTTCCATCTAATCGTGATCTATCGCTGTTTGCAGTCTATTCGTTAGATTGTCATTCTCCTCTCCTCTCTCTCGCTCCGTTTTTTTTTCACAATTTCATTAAACAACTGTGGTAAGAATCTTTCATCAAGCACGGTGAGTAATGGCTTCTCCTGCTATTGTTATTTGCACTGCTTGCCACATGTATAGTTTATCTATCTCTGTCAGTGATGAGGGATTCACTTGTGATAAATGCAGGGAAATAGTTATGCTGACAGAGAAGATTTTAGAATTAGAGACACGCATCCAAACTTTAATTGAGGACAGTAAGAATGTGAGGGCTCTAGATACGGCTATGGATGCGTCTAGCTCAGGGAGTCCTGTACATTGTTTGGTTGCGGTAACAGCACCTCTGCAGCCGGGCAACTGGGTGACTGTGAGGCGGCATAGTCGTGCGTCTAAACACCATTCTTCTGTTCTGATCAAAATATTAAACAGGTTCTCCCCACTCAGTAAAGCACCCCACTGAGAAACCTGATGAAAGTGCTCTAGTTATTGGCGATTCTATTGTACGGAACGTGAAAATAGAGACACCAGCCACCATAGCCCAATGTTTACCGGGAGCCAGAGCGCCTGACATCTTGGCAAATTTAAAAGTGCTGGCTAATGCTAAAAGTAAATACAGTAAGATTGTTATTCACGCCGGCGCAAATGATTTTCGACTTCGCCAGTCAGAAGTCACTAAACATAACATTAAAAAAGGTGTGTGAACTTGCAAGCACGATGTCAGACACCGTAATATGCTCTGGTCCCCTCGCTGCTTACTGTGGTAATGAGTTATATTGCAGACTGTCATCACTCAATGGCTGGATGTCTAAGTGGCGCCCGCAGAATAACATAGGTTTCATAGACAATTGGACGAGCTTTTGGGGCAGACCTGACCTGTTAAAAAGAGATGGTCTTCATCCCTCCTGGGGTGGTGCCGCTCTTTTCACTAGAAATATGGCACACAGTCTTAGAGTTTGTACTTGACTAACTGGGGCCCAGGTCAGGAAGCAGACAGACTGGCTAAACCGACCGCCTGCTAGCCGCCTCACGTCACAGAAGTCAGTTAATTCTCAGCACATAGAGACTCTTTCACCTAGATATCACACCTAAGAGACTGTGTCTGTTCCCCGAACTAGAAAATACAAAAAAAAAACATCCAAACCAGTTTAAGAGTAACAATTTAATTGAGGTTCAACAAATAAAAAAACAGATGCAATTTGGATAAACAAATGATAAAGCTTGCCTTATTGAATATCAGGTCCCTTTCTACGAAAGCACTTTTTGTAAATGATATGATCACTGATCATAACCTAGATGTGCTCCGTTTGACAGAAACCTGGCTAAAACCTGATGATTACATTATTTTAAATGAGTCAAGTTAGTGCTGGCTAGATAAAGTTTTAATTGTTGGTGATTTTAATATCCATAATGAAAAAGATGCATTGGGATCAGCATTTATAGACATTCTGAACTATATTGGGGTTAGACAACATGTCTCAGTGTCACGATCGTCAGCTGGAGTGCCCATGAACTCCATTTCCCATAATCCCGTGCCAAGGGCTAATCACCGCCAGGTGTACCCCATTACCACTCCCCTATATATACTGTTTTTTTGGACTCTGAGTTATTGTGAAGTCTTGTTTAGAGCCTATGTTGTCTCGTTTCCTGCCTTGTCTTGCCTTCGTGTTTTGTTCTTGGATTGTTTACCTGGTTTTTGATTCTTGCTTTCGGATTTTTGGATTTACCCTTTGGATTACCCTGTCTGGATATTGTTTGCTCATCGAGGACCCACACTTGCCCTAGGATTATTCTTGTGTCTTGCCCTTTATATACCCCTGTTATGACCACGTCTCAGATTCTGAGATATATATATGACCAATAAAAGCTTGCACATAGATCCGCACGTCTCATTGGCTCAAACGTTACACTCAGGACCTACTCATTGTCGAAACCATACTCTAGATTTAATACTGTCACATGGAATTGATGTTGATGGTGTTGAAATTATGCAGCCAAGTGATGATATCTCAAATCATTATTTAGCTTTTGTGCAAACTTCATATAGCTAAAACTGTAAATTCTACTTCTTGTTACAAGTATTGTAGAACCATCACGTCTACTCCAAAAGACTGTTTTGTAAGTAATCTTGTATTGGGATGTATCCCAATTCCTTAGCATATATCCAAAACCTCAGAACAACTTGATGTAACAGAAACTATGGACTCTCTCTTTTCTAGCATTTTAAATACAGTTTGCACCTTTACGCTTAAGGAATATTATGGAAAACAAACATTAACCCCAGGTATTTATTCAATACAGTGGCTAAATTAACGAAAAATTAAAGCATCAACAAGTGTTGACATTTCCCAACAGCACAGCAATAATGACTTTATGAATTCACTTACTTCTAAGATCGATACTATTGGAGATAAAATTGTAACCATGCAACCGTCAGCTACAGCATCAGCTGGTGCTCTAAAGATCCCCTTAGGAACAGTTCCACTCATTCTCTACTATAGGAGAGGAAGAATTACAAATGATCATCTGATTGTGGTTGTATCTCTCTATTAGTGCTATTGGATCTTAGCTCTTCGTAGCAGTGAATGAAGAGGTATCGTATTGATCACAAGTGCAGTATGGAGTACCTCAAAGTTCAGTACTAGGGGCCATTACTCTTCACGCTTTACATTTTACCCTTGGGAGATATCATCAGGGAACAAAGTGTCAGCCTTCACTGTTATGCTGATTATACTCAGCTCTATATTTCTTTGTGGCCCGGTGAAATATACCAATTTGAAAAACTAACGGAATGCATAGTCGATCTAAAAAACTGGATGAGTAATTTCTTACTGCTAAATTCTGAAAAAACAGAGGTGTTAAATATAGGACCTAAAAACTCAGCATGTAATAACCTAGATCTCTGTCTAAGACTTGATGGATGCTCCGTCAATTCTTCGTCATCAGTTAGGAACCTAGGTGTGCTATTTGATAGCAATGTTTCCTTAGAAAGCCATGTTTCTAGCATTTGTAAAAATGCATTCTTCCATCTCAAAAATATATCTGAATTACGACCTATGCTTTCAATGTCAAATGCAGAAATGTTAATCTATGCATTTATGACCTCAAGGTTAGATTATTGTAATGCTTTTATTGGGCGGTTGTTCTGCATGCTTATTAAACTAACTCCAGCTAGTGCAAAATGCAGCAGCTAGAGTTCTTACTAGAATCTACAAGTATGACCATATTAGCCCGCTTCTGTCAACACTGCACTGGCTCCCTACTTAACATCGTATAGATTTGAAAATCTTGCTTATTACTTATAAAGCCCTGAATGGTTTATCACCTCAGTATTTGAACGAGTTCTTGTTACATTATAGTCCTCCACGTCTGCTGTGTTCTCAAAACTCTGGCAATTTGATAATACCTAGAATATCAAAGTCAAAACTGCCGGTGGCAGATCCTTTTATTTAGTGCCTAAACTCTGGGAATAACCTACCTAACATTTTTTGGGAGGCAAACACACTTTTGCAGTTTAAATGTAGATTAAAGATCCATCTCTTTATCCTGGCTTACACATACATACTAATACGCTTCTAATATCCAAATCAGTTAAAGTATTTTTTAGGCTGCATTAATTAGGGTAACTGGAACCGGGAACACTTCCCATAACACACCCGATGTACTTGCTACATCGTTAGAAGAATGGCATCTACGCTAATATTAGTCTGCTTCTTTCTTATTCCGAGGTCACCGTAGCAATCAGATCCAGTCTGTATCCAGGTCAGATGGTCACTGCAGTCACCCGGATCCAGTACGTACCCAGCCCAGATGGTGGATCAGCACCTAGAAAGGACCTCTACAGCCCTGAAAGACAGTGGAGACCAGGACAACTAGATATGAGGCCCCAGATACAGATCCCCTGTAAAGACCTTGTCTCAGATGGCCACCGGGACAAGACCACAGGAACCAGTAGAGTCCCTCTGCACAATGTGACTTTGCTGCAGCCTGGAGTTGAACTGCTGTTTCGTCTGGTCCAGAGGAGAAGTGGGTCTCCCCAACTGCAGCCTTGTTTCTCCCAAAGTTTTTTTTTTCTCCATTGTGTCCTTGATGGAGTTTTGGTTCCTTGCTGCTGTCGCCTCTGGCTTGCTTAGTTGGGGAAACTTCATTTCCAGTGATATCGGTGACTTGGTTTAAACTTAACTGAGCTGGATGATGACATCACTGAATTCAATGATGAACTGCCTTTAACTGAAAAATGAGTGTTTTACTATTATCATTGTGCATTATTGACACACTATTTTTCTGATTAATGCTGTACAATTGCTTTGACAATCTGTATTGTGAAAAGCGCTATATAAATAAAGGTGACTCGACTTGACTTGACTCATCGATTCATCACTCTGTTGAGAATGTCTTGGCTGTTAACTGTGAACATACTATGAGTTGACTGAACTTACTCCCGGACACGTTTTTGGAACCAGCATACCATGGAGTATGCATACCTAACAAACAGTACAAGCCTGAAAACAGACATCAATTATCTTCCACAAAAACTTATTATTTCCATACAGCACGCTGTGTGACTTACCCTAATGATTCCTGCTTTACAACTGTTCATGGTACAGTCAAATCTCTCTCTCTCTGTCTATTTACCTGTTCGTGGTCAGTCAATAGCCGCGTGTGGTGTCCAATTTGTAAATAAAGACTAAACGACAGGTTCTGATATATTTGTTTAGCGATTTTATTTCATCTCTCTTTTGCTGGTGGAACTTCGTATTGTGTGACGTAGTCCAGTGAAGGCGTGTTTAGGTTGTACAGGAGTTGCCGCTAGGCTGATTGGCCCGACAGTGGAAACACGGCATGCATTTCCGAGCCAGATGAGAGCCGTCCGAGGCTATTACCCCTGCCCAGACTTCGCTGTAAACCCTGGCTCACCCTACGCCAGTGGAAAAGCGACGAATGGGTGAAGGTGGCAGAAGCTGTACATGGGTGAGATGGCACCGTATGCGCATCTTGTCATGGCCATTAGGTTTACATATAGTCCTGTGTGTCTAATATGAGTAAAATGAACTTGGCTTGGCTGTCCATGAAGGAGGCTCAAAACCCAAGGCTCATCACCATGATGAAACAAGAAACCCCCCCCAAAAAAGGCTTATAAAGGGCAGCAAGCTCGTTGCCGACTGGAAAATATATTTTTTGGGTTTTACCCCCCCCCAAAAAAGACTTATTTAACGCATTAAGGAGAAAAAAATGCTCCTGCGGGAGCGATGGGGAAAAACTCTGCTATGGCGAAGAGGAAATCTTAACAAAAGTAAAAATTCTGCTTATAGGTAAAAGCTAATGGGGATTTGTCACTACTGTGGTAGTGACCAAGGAATGTAACGGGGTTTGAAGGACGACTCGCTGCGGCAATGAGCTGTTAGATATTAGGGTAGGAAAGCCACTGCTGCGACAGTGGAAAGATTAAATAATTTCAGAAAAGAACAGAAAATCTCACTGCTGTGGTAGTGAAGTGGTTAAAATTTTGTGGGAGAGAAAGTCTCTGCTGCAGCAGAGAAATAGACAAATGGCAATGGTTAATGGTGATTGGAATCGTTGCTGGGGTGGATGGGGATTTGAAACTACTGCTATTTCTGCAAAACGAAAGTAATTGGCAAGGATGAAAAGGGCATCAAATTATCTGGCTGTATTTTCAGAGTGGTAACCTGAATGAAGGGTGAGTAAGCAATTGCTTCATATTTCGTGGGTGATGGGCAAGTGAGAATTTAGATGGTGGGGTTGGGATTTTTCAGTATCTTTTAACAGCAGGGAGAGTTGATGGTTGTTGATGGCGGGGCACTGGCGGCCAAAAATTAGTTTATGGAAAATACCGTTAAGAAGTCAGGAAATTGAAGCTTGTGGTGAGAATGGAAGGTTTTGAAAGAGTTCCAGTATGAGCTGAGAGTTCTTGGAGAAACGACTTGGAGGATGAGATGGGTAGATAAGTCGTGAAGATGGAGGAGAGGGTGGTTTACTGGAACGTCAGGTCCGAATACAGAGGCACTGGTGTGGGTGACTGGTCTGCCTGAGGAGCTAATGATCTAAATTTGTGAAAGGCAAGTGGGAAAGAGAGTCAACAATTGAGTTTTTACAACCTGGTCTATGTACTGCTTTAATTATGAACTGGTTGCAGGAAGATGTCCAGATCAAATATCTTAGAAAAGGCATGATTTCCGTGGAACTGGATCTGCCTTTATTTATGCAGTGGACTGCTGCTGAGTTGTCGCAATGGAAGAGGATGCTTTTAGAGGCCGATTCTTTCCCCCATAATGTCATGGCGATCATGATTGGGTAGAGCTCAAAAAGAGCAGAGGAGAAGGACGGTTTCAAATTTAGGAGTTTGGAGGCCATGTTGAAACGAACCAGTGACTTTGGAAATACCCACGAATCCAACTGAGGGGGCTGCATCTGTGAACAGGTGCATGTCGGTGGCTAGCGCGATGTGGGCGTTGTAGAAAAAGGTGAGGCCGTTCCATTGATTAAGAAACAAAAGCCAGAGATTGAGATCTGCTCTACACGAATCATTCAGGCTGACTAAATCGTTTAAGCCAGGGACAGAGGATGCTAGAGAAAGAAGGTGGGAGATAAAAGGGCGGCCTTGGAGAACGATTCTCATAGCGAAATTTAGGTGGCCTAGCAGATAAAGAAGGTCGCATTTGGAAATTCTTGTGGCCGAAGTATGGTTATTAATTACGTTGGAAATTCTGTCGATTTTCTCTTTAGTGAGCGAGGCTTGTAATTGACTGAATTGAGGCAAATTCCGAGGAACTCGAGGGAGGTGGCCGGTCCCTCAGTTTTCTCGGATGCAATTGGAATGCCTAGTTCTGAGAAAACTCTTTGAACTGTGCTGAGGTGAGCAGCCGGAGGAGAATGTCTGGGTGATACGATGATGAAATCATCTAGCAGATGAATTAGATAGGGGATGTTGTAATTGTTAGCAAGGATCCAGCACAGGGCTTCGAAAAGCGTGTCAAAAATTTTTGGGCTGCTTTTACAACCGAAAGTCAGGCGGATGGCGAAATAGTAAATACTATACCATAAAACACTAAACACATACCAGAAACCAGAAATTAATGTCAAAACTCATAACTCTGAAGTGATGATCTAAAATAAGATATTTGCTAACCATGCTCTGCAACGGCGGATTTGATTAGTTGAATTGCTTGGTCGACATTGTGATAGTGTAAAGAGAATTCTGAGAGGGGGATTAGACTGTTGATGCTGTTGAGCACTTGTGGGGAGTGGAGAGATCAATAATGATGTGCTTATTTCCCGAGAATTTTCTGGTGGCTATACCGATAAGGTTTATGCAATGTACGTAGAACGGGGGGGAAATCGAATGGGCTGATCATAAAATTAGAATCCACCTCTTTTGCGAGGAGGGAATCTACGATATCTGGTTCTGACAGGGCAGATTGTAAATTATTACAGACAAAAGTGGCATCTGGAAGACTTTCATGACTGGGATCAAAACCTTGTTTTAGGCCAGAAAGCAAATAGTGAGTAAAATTTTTGTCAAGGTGATTTTTTAGCTCATGAGATAACAGTGAGACATTCACAGGAGAAGAGAGGTATTTTTCTAGATCTTTATTTTTATTTTTTGCAGAAGATTTGTACACGGGGCAGACCGGGTGAGAAATTACACACATGTAAAAAAAAAAAAAAATGACATTTTTGACTGAAACAGTGGAAATTGTTGAAGTTATTGCAAACTTGGCGATTTGGAATGGAAGAATAACAACCATTAGCTGGGGCAGAGCGATCTGACCCGGACTGTGGCACATATGATGTAGATTTGATAGATTCAGAAGTAGGCTGAGACTGAGGGTTCAGAGAATTTTGAGTGTTTAGTGGGCAGGAGTGGGACTGATGAACGAGAGACCTACAAATAGAACAGAAGATGTTACGGCAGCTGAGGAAGACATGATTATACAAATCGAAGTCAAGGGCACCCAAGTAGGTGCACTGGTTCCACTGCATGACCTTTGTCGCACATTTAGCTGAAAATAGCTTGTGGTAAGTGTAAAAATGGCTGCCGCCGAATGACAGAGAAAAGTCAGTAATAATAGAGAGGTGATCATTTAGCTCCTTATGCCTGTTTGGAAAAGCTGAACAGATTACGTCTGTGTATTTTTTTTTTCAAATGCTAGAATGAATTCTGCGAGTGAAAGAATGCGATTGGAGCTAGAGGCTGAATCTTTAAGGGTCACGGAAAAAGCGCCACAGTCCGTTATAGGGAGGAAGGGCTAATTTGGCCTGTGAAAATAAAGGGCTTAAGACCGTGGCCGCAAGACCCGCGCTATTGGGTTTGGGGGCCGGGGATTACGGCTGTGGAGGCGGGCGCAGGTGCAAGTGCAGGTGCTGCAGCCAAGAAGGAGACGCTGGTAGAGCACGAGGCTGTCTTGGCCTCCGTGTTGAACGAGGCTAGCCTAGCTCTTTTAGACGGTCGATTGGAAAATTTTTGAGGGTGTGTGGGGGTACAGTTGGTGGAATCTCTCCAGATAGTGACTTTGTGTAAAGAGTGTACAACTGTACTTTGGTCAACAAAATGCCGCAATCCGTCAACTGTCCATTTTGTTATGTCAGGAGTTGACGATGGTCCTGGTGGAGTCCTGTGTTCTTTTTGGCAAACTGATGACCCTGCGGCTGGGCTGGAAGGCGAGGAGAAGTTGAGACGACTGGGGTCCATGGCTGCCTGGCCAGAGGCGGGGATGGCTGCGGTGTGATGCGGCGTCTTGTCGAATTTGGAGGAGGGCACCGAGCAGGATGACCTCGTTCCTCGCTGGTGTGGCCTGTACGAGAACCGGAATTGGAGGAAGCTGGGTTCGGCTGGGTGGCGAAAGGAGAATCCAAAGGAAGGGAAAGTTCTTTGTCGGAGGTGAACAGCTGAAGCTCGTCAGGGTGGGACATGTTTCACAGAATAAGGCGGGGTCACTTTGCCGGAAGAATAGTCGCTTTGACAGAACAATGACTGCTGCTTATATCCGGTCGAATCGATGATTAGCAGGACTGGTTGATTAGGCTCCTCCCGAACCTGCGTTGTGAACTTCATTTGGTATGAAAAAAAATTTTACACCTGGTCCCTACCATGTGTACATGACGCATAAAATGTCCTGTGTTCTTTTTGGCAAACTGATGACCCTGCATAATAATAATAATAAAAAGTTAATTTGTGTCATGAAACTGCATGGGGACTTAGGGATCCAAATGCAGCATTTATTTGAAGGTTAATCCAAAGGTATAATCCAGAAACAGGCAAAAGATCATATATAGTCCAATCAGTCCAAACAATAATAACATGGCAACAAAAACATGAAAAGAGAACCAGGATACAAGGCTGAGAAATGCAGCTGTGACACATACAAGACTTAGCGATGAATGACTGAAAGAACCAGGCTTTTATTCAAGCCAAGTCAAGTCACCTTTATTTATATAACGCTTTTAACAATACAGATGCAATAATATATGCAAAACGACAACAGTAAACACTCATTTTTCAGTTAAAGGCAGTTCATCATTAAATTCAGTGATGTCATCATCCAGCTCAATTCAGTTTAAATATTATCTGTGCAATCAAGTCAATGATAGCGCTGGAAATTAAGTGTCCCCAACTAAGCAAGCCAGAGGCGACAGCAGCAAGGAACCAAAGCTCCATCGGTGACAGAATGGAGAAAAAACCTTGGGAGAAACCAGGCTCAGTCATTGGGCCAGTTCTCCTCTGGCCAGACGAAACCAGCAGTTCAATTCCAGGCTGCAGCAAAGTCACACTGTGCAGAGGACTCAACTGATCCTGATAAGTGCTTGTCATCACAGTTGTAAACACTATGGCTTTCTTCTTTTGTGAGGGTGTTTGGCGGCACGTTAAAGAACGCGACACACACACACGTCTCCTGGAAATCCTGTATAATTCAACCAATCTGATGACGACTTCAACACTCCTTAAGTGTTTCCACTTTTGTGTCTCATATGCATCAGACGTTTAGCCAACGGTCCATGGGCGTGACGTCTGAGACTAGGTCTTCGCTGACATTCGGGGCTGTAGATGTCCTCTCTAGGTGCTGATCCACCATCTGGGCTGGATATGTACTTGATCCGGGGGACTGCAGTGACCATCTGATCTTGATACAGACTGGATCTGGTTGGCTACAGTGACCTCGGAATAAGAGAGAAACAGACTAATATTAGCGCAGATGCTGTTCTTCTAACGATGTAGCAAATACATCGGGTGTTATGGGAAGTGTTCCTGGTTCCGGTTGACCTAATTAATGCATCCTAAAAATTTAACGGATTTGAATATTAGAAATGTGTTAGTGTGTTATGTGTTAGCCAGGTTAAAGAGATGGGTCTTTAATCTAGATTTAAACTGATAGAGTGTGTCCGCCTCCTGAACAATGTTAGGTAGGTTATTCCAGAGTTTGGGTGCTAAATAGGAAAAGGATCTGCCACTCACAGTTGATTACGATATTCTAGGTATTATCAATTTGCCAGAGTTTTGAGAACGCAGTGGACATGGAGGACTACAATGTAACAAGAGCTCATTCAAATACTGAGGTGCTAAACCATTCAGGGCTTTATGAGTAATAAGCAAGCTTTTAAAATGTATACAATGTTTAATACGTAGCCAGTGCAGTGTTGACAGAACCAGGCTAATATGGTCATACTTCCTGGTTCTAGTAAGAACTCTAGCTGATGCATTTTAGACCATCTGGAGTTTGTTTATTAAGTGTGCAGAACAACCACCCAATAAAGCATTACAGTAATCTAACTTTGAGGTCATAAACGCATGGATGAACATTTCTGCATTTGACATTGAGAGCATAGGTCATAATTTAGATATATTTTTGAGATGGAAAATGCAGTTTTACAAATTCTAGAAACGTGGCTTTCAAAGGAAAGATTGTTATCAAATAGCACACCTAGGTTCCTAACTGATGATGAAGAATTGACAGAGCAGCCATCAAGTCTTAGACAGTGTTCTACATGCAGAGTTTTTAGGTCCTATAATTAACACCTGTTTTTTTTTTCTTTTCAGAATTTAACAGTAATAAATCTCGTCTCGTCTTCCAGTTTTTTATATCGACTATGCAGTCTGTTAGTTTTTCAAACTGGTATGTTTCGCCGGGCAGCAAAGAAATATAGAGCTGAGTATCATTAGCATAACAGTGAAAGCTAACACAGTGTTTCCTGATGATATCTCCCAAGGTAACATGTAAAGCGTGAAGAGTAACGGCCCTAGTACTGAGCCTTGAGGTAATCCTTCCTATCAGGTCTAACACGTGCACATGCTTCTATCACCACCTCTGACTGCGCTGGTATTATTTTTCATTTTCCCTGCGGCCAAAAAATTAGAGCTTATCTGTCCTGACTCATCAACAAAGTTTAACAAGTCTTCACACACAGAAAATATCTGGTTCCACACTTTAACTTGTACTTCACTTTCTGATCAGTCACTCTTCACTTCAGTCTTCAATCTTCAGAATGAGTCATCAAAAGTTTTCTGCACTCTTTAACTCCATTCATTCCAATCAATCCTGGATATGATGACCCATTTGAGTCTTTGACAATAAACACTCCCCTTTTTGTTGTTACTTTGCTGCATATCATTAAATCCACCTCAGTATACCCAATATGGAATGACTAACCCATTCGCAGCTACCAAATTTAACCTTTAAATAGGTGGATACATTGTTGGCCCCCCGGTCTCAAAATATTTCTTAAAATATCTTTGTCAGTGTAGTCACTTTTGATCCTGTGTCAATCAAACAAGGTGTTTTAACCCTTGTATCACCACTTCCACAACTGGACATTCTCATATAAAATGATCTTTTTTTTATGATTGGACACTAACTAACGTACCCACTGTTTAGGCCTGCAGGGTGAGTTTAAAGGCCCTTGTGCTCCTTCTACCACCCTACAACATCTTTCGATATGCCCAACTTGTTTACAGCACCAGCAGATAGGAACTTTTTGGTCCACACCTTGTCTCACACCTCCTTGCACTATCACTATTAGGCAGTAAATTCTGGCCACCATTTCCTTTATTTCTGCTTTTAACTGCGAGAAAACCTACTGTTTGATTTTCTCAACCAATTTTGCCTTATCTGGGACTGGTTTTAAGTGTACTGCTGCAACTACTGCCAGCCTCACCCTCCCCAAAACTCATCTGCTTGTAGAATTCCTTCCTGTTTGATCTCTACAAAAGAACTATGTGGTGCAGCTCTAACCATACCCCGAAGTTCCCTACGCAAGTCTGCATACAAAAGTCTTAAAATAAATTGATCCCATCACCCCTAATGTCCAACCGATTACTCAATTCCTAAGGTGCCAGAGCATACTGCTGAACATTCTCATCTGTGCTTTTGTTTACAGGTAAATAATTGAGAACAAAGTGTTGTAAGGGGAATTATATCTCCATAAATACCTTTCAAAAATGTTAATATCTGTTCAGCTGTTGCACGCTGTGCTGCTGGCAAAGCTAACACTTCCCTCTTTGCCTCTAGATCCAAGTTACTTATTAAAGCTGAAACTTTTTGCACCTCAGAGAAAGGATATATGAGACATTAATATCTGCACATCATGCCAATTCTCAAAGTTATTTTCCTGCATCCTTTGTTCTCCTTTACATTTTTGACACCACAGTGTTCCCATCATCAAAGGAAACATAACCATGTTTGCATTTGTTGCTTGATTCTGAGCTATATTGGGTGAACTACCTGATCCCTGCTGCTGCTCACTGGATGTAGAGGGTAAATGCACAGATTGTGTAGTTGACATCTTATACGAGCATATGATCCGCTCGTGCTATCATTTCTCTGGACCGGAGCAGACTGTGCGTTACACAACACCAAACCAGACTTCTTTTGACCCAATAGAAAGCATATTTATACTAAGTTCGGATGCCATCCAGATCACTCCACTCAGACTGTTTTTTTTATTTACTTTTGTACTTACTTTTGCTCTCTCTTTTTACAGACATATCATCTGCAATGATCACTTATGACAAAGGAACCCTTTTGGACATTGGACACTGCTTCACTAACCTATTTCAGGACACTTTAGGACACTTGCAGGAGACCTCCAACCCATCGTGGCCATCTGAGATTCTCTGGAACGCCGAGATGAACAATGGCCACTTGAGTAACCCACTGCGGCAACGGATCAAGAAACACCGTGGGAACTGCTGGGATTCGCAACAGACTAAGGAACAAACCACACAGCCTTCCTCTGCCGAGCATTCTGCTTGCCAATGTCCAATCTCTGGAGAATAAGATGGACAATCTTAGAGCCAGGATAAGTTTCCAATGGGACATTAGGAACTGCAACATCCTTTGTTTGTCTGAAACATGGCTCACAACCTCGGTCTCAGACACTGCTGTAGATTTTAACAAGGCCAACCTCAGGCAGGTTATGCCCAACTTTTATCAACATGTATCCTGTCCAACCAGAGGACTGAATACACTGGATCATTGCTACTCTCAGTTTAAGAATGCCTACAAAGCTCGCTCACTACCGGCTTACGGCAAATCGGACCATGCCGCCATTTTCCTCACACCGAAATATAAACAAAGGTTCATTCAAGAACCCCCAGTGCAGAGGGTGGTGATGCGCTGGTCCTTCCACTCTGAAGCCATGCTACAGGCGGCTCTTGATGATGTAGACTGGGACATGTTCCGAGCGAGTTCCTCTGACGTCAGCGAGTTCACGGATGTAGCATTAACCCTCTGGAGTCGATGCCAGCGTATACACGTGTTGAGGCATTTTCTCCTGATAACCCCAAAAAGAACTTTAATTACACATTCAGTTTTGATCGTACAGATAAGAGCAATACATCAATCGAATCTGTAAAGGGTCTACTTTTATTTGTATACACACATAATAACAAAACTTTGTGCATTTATAAAATAAAGAAAACAAACAAGGTGCGTTGTCTGCAGCCTTGGTCTGCGGTGATCTTCATTTAGAAACGCGTCATTAAAATGAACTGTAACTCAGTGAATACTCAGCACAGAGACATGAGAGATATATCTATAGAAAGCTTGACATGTCTACTTTGAGCAAGTGCTAAACAAGTGCTACCAAAAAAAAAATATTCTGTGATAAAGTAATCCATATGAAAACAAAGCAATGTCTGTCTTTCACGTCTCCCTTCATTATATCTAATGCGACCACGCCCACGCGCCGAGCGCGTTATTGAGATTATAATCATCCACTTGAAGCTCGCTGCGGGTAACCGCCCTCATCAGAGCAAACAAAGCAGCGAATCTGTATTTAATTCACCTCAATAAGACCGCTGAGAGGAATACGATTCGGATCGGAAAGAAGAACGAAGCGGCTTGACCCAGCAGAGATAAACATGAGTTGTACACATTTTACTAGTCAGACTTTTTCCAAATTATAATTGCTGACTAAATGTATAATCAGGTGAAACATTATGAAGTTTCATTTACATCTTCTCAATGTTTCACCATGCCAGGATGTTTTTTTTTAATGTTCTATAACATAGACAGCAATACGATATAAAAGTAAAATGAGTTAGAATGTTGGTAGCTTAATGTCAGTAAGAATAATTAGACAAAACTTTACTGTGATGGGCTATTCTCTGTTCACGAATATAGCCATATATGTTTATAACTATATATATTGTATAGGCCTTCATACAAAGCATGCTTGTGTTTTCAAGACTGTAACTAAGCTTCTGTTCATAAATATCTGCTCTGGTGTAAATATTTTATTGTGTTATACCCCGTCATCGGTGTTTGCAAGCGTCTGAGGTAAAAAAAATAAAAAAAAAAAGAGTGTATCAGGTAAGCTGTAATTATCACTGACAATAAATGTTCTCTGTGGTAATTATGTTCTTTTTTTACCCTGTAAATTACTAAGTATCAGTGACCATCACAATAATGTTAATAATGCAGTTTATTTGCGTAAACAGCATGCTTACTTTTTTATTTCAGATAAATAATAACCTGTTGCAAAGCGAGCCAATGCAAATAAGCAGCCCACTCAGGAACCTGGAACACAGCTAAGACCAAGTGAGGCACACACTATCATCTCTTCAACGTCTCTTCAAAAAAGTATGTCCTTCAGAGCACATAAACAATATACATTTTGGAAATGGCAGGTATGTGCCAGGTTCATTTATATATTTCAATATGACACATGAGCCTGCATTTATTTGATCCAAAATACAGAAAGTTGCATTTGCTAAAGCAGTAATATTGTGAAATATTTTTACTATTTAAAATAACTGGTTTCTATTTGAATATATTGTAAAATTTAATTTATTCCTGTGATCAAATTTAAATTTTCAGCATCATTACTCCAGTCTAACTCCAAGTGTAACAATATACACTATACCATTTAAAAGCTGGGAGTCAGTATATATATATATATATATATATATATATTATATATATATATATACCTATATATATATATATATATATATATAAAAAACTTATTTAGCACACACGATGCTGTTCTTTCAATTAATAATAAAAAAAATATATATTTTCAAAATTAATAATAATAATAATAATTATAATTATAATAATAAATGTTTTTTTGAGTAGCAAATCAGAATATTAGAATGATTTCAGAAGCATCGTGTGACTGGAGTAATGATGCTAAAAATTCAGCTTTGAAAGGCAGCTTTGATTGTTCCTTATAAACTGTTTAACTGCACTCTCAAGTGAATCTCAAGTTATTTTGAGGAATAATTAAATATATTCTAAATAAACTACAAACCTAAAAATATATACATTTATTTTGTCCTCACATTCTTTCTTGTAACTCTTCCCTCTCAGTCACACACCTGGCTGAAAGGCTCATTATGCAGCTCATTATGTGGGCCTTTGTCTTCTCAGGTGTGAATCACACAAATATTCATGATAGTTGACGCCTACTCGCATATGCCCTTTTGCAACAAAAAGTGTCTTAGAAATTTTAAATTAATTTAATATAATGTGAGTGAGTAAACAAGATGATTTTCACATCATTTTGAAGCAAAAATTCTAGGCTACAAGCTCCAGGTTTGACAGACTTGTGAAAAAATGTTTTGTATGTGTTTTATGACATTATGTATCTGACTTCAAAATTGTAGTTTTTTACTAACCATGCATAAATGTTATTTTCTCAAAAACACAATAATGTACATACATACTATTTACATATTATTGTAGCCCAGTTTGTATTGATTAAAGTGTTATTAGACTTTAGCCATGTATCTATTTATAAGCAACTGAAAAAAGCACGAAAGTCAGGGGATGTCAAAACTTCTCCAGACCCCCAAAACCCCCTAGACCTCAGAGGTTTAAAGTGCATTTGTTCTTTTCGGAATTTTCATTGTGAATGCACTACTCGCACTATTTATACTAAAAAAAACGTATATAGAATAGTCCATAAGTACGCGATTTGGGATGCACCTATTGTTTTGGAGCATACTAACTTATAGATAACATCAAGGCTAACATATTCATACTAAAAAAAAAAAAAAAAAAAAAAAAAGATTTCATGGGGACTTTAAAAACATTTGACATTAAGTTTATAAAATGATACCTTAATTTTAGCTTTTCGTCAACTACTTTCAAAACCAAATGCAGCATTTTATGTTAATTTTTTTTATGTTTCTGATGAGACCATGTGGTAAATATGTTAATGCAGACCCTGTGTCAAGGGGGAGCCTGACGTTTAATTTAAAAAACATTTAAATTAATTACTAGCTAAAAAAGGCATTTTTTAAATACACACTGATGTTTGTGAGTTTGTTAAATACATTGGTGTCTAAGGAAAGCATCAATAATAATCCTTTCAATTAAAATCTGACAACGTGTTTTATTATATGGTACACATTGTGTAGGTAACTATAAAGTTCACTCTATTCTTCTCCTAGTTTAATGGTGATATAGTTTTATATATTCAGGAGAAATGGGTGAATTTACGTGATGTTAAACCAAAGATCCATAACAACCCTCACTGAGGTTTGAAGTTGAACATTTCAACTCGGATGTTCCCTCTTCCGACCTTGTCTGGAATGCGACATTATAGTGTAGGGGGTGGGATGCTTCGGATTCTAGAGAGCATTTGATTGGACAGAAAGTTTGATGAGAAACCATCAAAGTCATCAAAACTGTTGATTCATATTGCCGGAAGTGAGAGACTGTAGGTGCATTCTGATAAAAGACTATAGAATACCCAAGATGTGTCACTCGTATAGTTTTGAATGGGGGAAAAAATGCAATGCTCAATATGTCCGCTTTATCTAAGGAAACCCAAACTTCTGAGTAATAGAGCCAATTGCTAATCAGGAAAGTCAGATGTCCCGGTTGCTATAGAAACAGTCAGCGTTCATAGATGTGCGCTTAGGACTAAGGATGCACACTGGCTGGTCTAGCCTGAAAAATAAGCCTTTTTTAATGCTGTTGGAGCATAGGAAACAACATTTATAAAACAATTGTTGTCCGATTTCATTGGTGATTTTAAATCTGAAATGTAACCATAAGCTTGGCAAACCGTTTTGGAGAATTTGATGTTTCCTCATTCTAAGAGATAGGAGCTGCGATTGCATGCACAAGAGGCATTTCAAAGATGGCCACAGAGTGAAATTACTTGTCTTAAAGGGATTTTGGCTACTATATATTTTATGGTAATTATACAATAATACAATATTTTTTATATGTAACTTTTTTATATGTAAGTTTTATTGTCCAAAAAAAAACTTTTATTCATTTCAACAAATTCACCATCAATACAGATGCTGCATATCTAAAGTCTTTGGATGCATCAAATGCATCCAACATGTTTTCTCACTGACATGCCCCAAAACGGAAACTCAGGGCTTAGCTTCCCACTCTTAATACAGAATTTGTGGTGGCGTTCAACTCGTAAATATGATCTATCCTTTATAACGGAATTGATATGTGCATAGCCTGCTGCCCTGTAGTCAGTTAAGAAAAATGAAATGAAATGCAACTTAATCTCAGCAAAAGGTATTCTGCACACAAAAAAGAAAAGCCCTGCATGAATGCAGCATAATGAAGTGAGTGGATTTTCCTGATGGATCTCATATCTATAAGATGACTTCTGTGTGCGAGGTTATAAACGCATGCTCCTTTTCTATGTGCGTTCCTCACTTAACACGAATGTGCAAGTACACATCCGGGATAGTTTAAAAGAATTTGGGTCTTATCGGGTCCATTTGAAAAAAAGCACATTTATTTTGAATTACCCAAGACCTGAGGCCACTAATACCAAACCCGACCATTGTCCAAGGCACTTGTAGAAGTTTTGGACACCAACCTGCTCGGGTCTCGGGTTGGACCTTGCGTTTTCAGATCCAAGTGGACCCGTAAAGACCTCTACTTGGAACGTCATTAATGAGAGGCAACGACGGGAGCATGCAGATTATGCTATAAATAAATATTGCTGCAGTGCTACCCTGCGTGCAAATGTAATGCCATAACCATTCATAAATATACTAGTTTGTATAATAATAACAAAATGTACAAATACTCAAACACAAACTCTTTCAACAGCTCTGCTTTATCGTTAGTTCTGACTGGTGATGCGGTACACAATGACAGTTGGGTGATTTTCCCTCTCGACTTCCTGTGAAGTGATGTTTCGATGTTCCCTTATTCCCTATGCCATTCGCAGTGCCCTTCGAACTGAACATTTTTGCTCCCTTCCAATTGGAATCTAAATTAAGATGGAGGAATAGCCTGTGAAGTCCACTTCACAGTTCACTTATGGTCGAACGGAACACACCTTGTAAGTTTTGAATGCTTATATCTTCTAAGGAAGTGAAGTGAAGTGAAGTGACGTGTTGCCAAGTATGGTGACCCATACTCTGAATTTGTGCTCTGCATTTAACATATCCAAGTGCAAACACACACCGTGAACACACACCCAGAGCAGTGGGCAGCCATATTGCTGTGGTGCCCGGGGAGCAGTTGGGGGTTCGTGCCTTGATCAAGGGTCTCACCTCAGTCATGGTATTGAGGGTGGGAGAGAGCACTGGTCATTCACTCCCCCCACCGACAATCCCTGCCAGACCTAAAACTCGAACCCGCAACTCCTAATAATAATGTGCTCTATGAGTGGTACTGGTTGGTTTCTGTGGGAAATACGAGCTTCCCCGTGTTCGTTTTTGCAGCATTATGTCATGTTTGTTAACATAAAGAAAGAGTCCCAGCTAGTAGGCTATATCGCGTGTGTGGATGCTGCAGGTGGCAGATCACTTGTAGCCTCTTCTTACAGCAGGTGGAATAATTAAACTTGTCACTTGAAAATGAGTTCTAAGGAACATCATATTGCTTTTTGAGATTAAAAGAACAATTTTGTTTGTTGTTAACATTAACAATTTGAGAACAAAGTATAACAATAATAATAATTTGCACGGTTTGATATGACCTGAGCTAACTTTTCGATTGTTATATTTAATCACCATAAGTTGTGTGATTTATTGTAAACCTTGTTACTTGTTCAGATGACATTTTCCAGGGAATGTTCTTGTTTTGGATTTAATTCTGACATAAAGTGAATATCCACACCGGTGCGTTGACTGACAGCCCACACAAAACATTAGATTAATTCGTGCTGAGGAGCCGTGCCGATGCACAACCCATGTAAAGAAGATGATTCAGAAAATAACTGCAATTGCAGATTTCAAACAGTGATGGTGACAAAGAGGCAAAACTAACAGACTGCAGCTTTAAAACAGTAAATGAGGTTGTGTATTTTTCTGTTTCCTCAACAATTTGGCTTCAGTGTAATAAAGTAAATCATCTTTGAAAAGAACTGCAGTTTTTGTGATGTGACTATGTCTTATTGAAATACAGCTGTCGAAAGTGTTCAAACTGTTTTTGTCTTGGCAGGGACCACAGACTCACTAATTGCAAGCACAACATTCTGCATGGCTTAGAGGTACAATTTATATCAGACCAGCTTATAGTTTACCCAAATATTTTCTTAAGATTGAAAAACTAGAACAACCTTTGTCATTGAACATATAGGACATTGGGAAGATTTTTCTTTTTTCCAAAATATATATGTATTTTTTAAGCCAATTATCCTTCCAGTAGAATAATGTAGGATAATTCTAGATGTTATTTGGGGTAAGTAAAACACAGTATAACTTGTCTTATCTTGTCACTTACTATCAAACTTTACATGCTCTAACTGATCTGGACTGTGTTTCCCAAAAGCATCACAAGCTTAAAGGGTTAGTTCGCCCAAAAATGAAAATTAGACTGTCTTTTACTCACCCTCAAAGAATCCTAGGTGTATATGACTTTCTTCTTTCAGACGAATCCAGTCTGAGTTATATAAAAAATTGTCTGAATAAAGGCCTCCTGTATGAAATCCATGTGTTTTTGTAAGAAAAATATCCATATTTCAAACATAATAAACACTTTTCTCTCACTTCTATTATCTGTCATACACAAAAGCAGTTCCAGCGGATGACGCAGCACGTATGCGCAAGCGCGCGCACCTCTGAGATATGCTGTGTAACCCCTCTCTCCCGGGTCCTCACCGTCACACCTCGTACTTGCTCCGAGTGGGCCTCGAACCAAGGTCTCCGGCATGGGAGGCGGACGAGCTAATAAGGAGGCTAAATGACTGCAGCCAGTAGGCCAAGGGAATCCCAGTCAGGGGAAGATTGTGCATGCGTGCATTTCCACCTCATCTCCTCCCCGAAATCACCAAATATGGAGCTTACAACGCCTAGTTTTACTATGCATAACCTCATCTGCATATCATTTCCATGCGAATTCCCATGCATGTGACACCATGTTTAACACAGACACAGTAGGGAAATAGTATCCTTGCTATGTTTTAGAATAAATATATGAAAATATCCATAAAAACAAAATGGTTTCAAATAGTTCTCATATATTTTAGATGATCTCATTCTTTTACACTGGCCAAATAGAATTTCAATTATTTCAAATTAAATGTATGCAGTTTTGCTGATAAGATAAACATATTTTAGCTTTTTTAGTGGAAACCGATAAGCCCATATTTATTGGAGTGTACTGTCTAATTCGGTGCGTCACTGACAAAGTATTGTAAAAAGGAAACATGCAAATCTTACCGTTTTCTCCTAGTTATGTCCTTCAAATATAGTGGAATTTTTCATAATGTTGTAGAGATGACATTAACACCTCCGTGCAGCTGTGGTTGTACAGTAATCCCTCAGTGTCCGCCATAATATCGCAGTAAGTGCACATCATTGATCATTGTTCTAGCTAAAATATTTCTCATAACGTGATCTGTAGTTTAGTTTTAAGATTAATTAGTGTGCACCTATAGCACTCCTCGCTGTCATTAAAAAATAACGTCACAGGAAAATTATGTTTATTGTTAATGAAATTATGCAATTATGTTGTTTGTAAAATTATGTAATTTCAGTGTTAATCTCCTTTAATGCGAGTGGAATATATAATGTAAATGTGTATATCGACATGAAAACAGAGTTTAAAATCGTTGTTTACTTCATTATTCTTCTCACGCCATGAAAAATAGTGCGTACGCATGGTCTAGAATGTCCGTACGGTGCATACATATTTACGCCACGTTTATTTTTTTATAAATCCCGATATGTGTGGAAAAAAATGCGTACTCAGTTTCTATGCCTATTTTGTGCACACGCAATGTTTATAAATAAGACCCCTGGCCATTTCAGCGGGTAGTTAAGAGTTGTGGCAATAGGAACATCTTGTTTCCTCCATCAGGGAACGAAGGTTACAATAGTAACCAAAACATTTAGTCATGTGTGTTTACATGTGAATGCATTGTTTGCCTTAGTGGTATCCATGGTTGTCAAGCATATTAAGGGGCGGTGTAGAAAGGATTAGTGAATAAACATGGTGTCAGAAGTTTCGTTATAAAACGTATGCAGTTACCATGGCACAATTACAGCCATCTCGGAAAATTGGAAAAGTTGGATTCAAAGATTTGAACTTTTCATCACGGCAAGCGGGATAGGCGAAAAATCCAAGAAGGTGCAGTGTGCAATGTTTCTGCTTGTGGCAGGAGAAGAGGCAATTAAAGTTTGTAACACATTACATTTCACATAGGAGAAAAAATACAAAATACAGGTACTAAAGGACAAGTTTAAAGACTTCTGTGAACATCGTAAAAAATCACCATACATTAAACGTGTTCTTCACGCGCTCGCAGGGACTATCAGAAACGTTTGAAGCTTATGTCACAGACCTGAAAAATAAAGCAAAAGACTGTGAGTTCAGGGATCTGCACGACTCATTAATTTGTGACAAAATTGCATGTGGCATAAAGAACAATCCGTTAAAAGCCAGACTGCTGAGAGAGGTAGATCTCTCTCTCAAAAAAGCCATTGACATTTGCAGCATGCTCCAGCAATTCTTGGATACGCTGTCTGGCAGAAGTTAGGCATGGTAAAAAGGCTGTATCAAGTCAAGTTTACCTGGGGAAAACCCACATGCAAATAAATACAGAAATCAGACCAGTTGTGCATGCTCCAAGGATGATCCCAATAGCTCTCAGAGACAGAGTAATCAAAGAGCTAAAAAGAATGGAACAGATGGGAGTTATTCCAAAACAAACTGAGCCCACAGACTGGGTCAGCAGCATGGTCACTGTGGTCACATCAAATAAAAATGGACTCCAGAATTTAAAATAAAGCGATAAAACGAGAGCATTATCCTATGCTAACTGCAGGATCTTTTCAGCTTCAGAGATCTTTCAAAGGTCCATAGACCAAATGATGGAAGGGCTGGAAGGTGTTGTGAACATCATTGATGACCTGTTAGTGTGGGGAGACAATTGAAGAGCATGATAAAAGACAGTTTTACAGTTGTTGAAAAGAGCAAGAGAAAATTACCTGAAATTAAACAAAAACAAATCCAAAATCAGAAAGCCAGATGAAGAAAAGATTAGACCAGTAACTCAGCTACCTACACCAGAAAACAAACAGGAGCTGCAAAGATTTCTGGGGGTGGTTCAGTATTTGGCTAAATTTATCCCCAACTTGTCAGACATCAGTGCACCATTGAGAAAACTGCCGGAGAAAAACAAAGCATAGCACTGGGAAGATGCTCAGGACAGAAGCATTGAGAAATTGAAACAGATGATTACTCACAGTCCGACATTGAAGTTCTATGATGTTAGAAAGCCTGTAACACTGTCTGTGGATGCAGGCTCAGAAGTCAATTCAAGTCAAGTCACCTTTATTTATATAGTGCTTTTAACATTACAGATTGTGTCAAAGCACTTTACAGTATAAAATAGGAAAACAGTGTGTCAATAATGCAAAATGACAATAGTAAACACTCAATTTTCAGTTAAAGGCAGTTCATCATTGAACTCAGTGATGTCATCATCCAGCTCAGTTCAGTTTAAATAGTATCTGTGCAATTAAGTCAACGATATCGCTGGATATTAAGTAGTCCCCAACTAAGCAAGCCAGAGGCGACAGCAGCAAGGAACCAAAACTCCATCGGTGACAGAATGGAGGAAAAACCTTGGGAGAAGCCAGACTCAGTCGGGGGCCAGTTCTCCTCTGATCAGATGAAACCAGCAGTTCAAGTCCAGGCTGCAGCAAAGTCAGATTGTGCAGAGGACTCAACTGGTTCCTGTGGTCTTGTCCCAGTGGCTGTCTAGGAGACAAGGTCTTCACTGGGGATCTGTCTCTGGGGCGCATCTAGTTGTCCTGATCTCTGCTGACATTCAGGGCTGTAGAGGTCCTCTCTAGGTGCTGATCCACCATCTGGTCTGGATACGTACTGGATCCAGCTGACTGCAGTGACCATCTGATCTGGATACAGACTGGATCTGGTGGCTACGGTGACCTCAGAATAAGAAAGAAACAGACTAATATTAACGCACACTAAATTCTTCTAACGATGTAGCAAGTACATTGTGTGTTACTGGAAATGTTCCCAGTTCCGGTTGTCCTAATTAATGCAGCCTAAAAATCCTTTAACAGATTTGAATATTAGAAATGCGTTAGTGTGTTATGTGTAAGCCAGAAAAGGATCTGTCGCTAGCAGTTGATTTTGATATTCTAGGTATTATCAAATTGCCAGAGTTTTGAGAACACAGTGGACGTAGAGAACTATAATGTAACAAGAGCTCGTTCAAATACTGAGGTGCTAAACCACTCAAGGCTTTAAGTAATAAGCAAGATTTTAAAATCTATACAATGTTTAATAGGGAGCCAGTGCAGTGTTGACAGAACCGGGCTAATATGGCTATACTTCCTGGTTCTAGTAAGAACTCTAGCTGCTGCATTTTGGACCGGTGATGTTATATTGCAAGAAGGAAGGCCAGTGGCATATGGGTCTAGAGCCCTGAGTGACTGTCAGCATAGATGCGCACAGATAAAAAAGCTCCTGGCCATAGTATATGCCTGCAAGTAATTCCACCAGTATGTGCATGGTAAAGAAATAACAATAGAAAGGGACCACAAACCGTTAGAAAGTTTTTTCAGAAAGCCATTACATCAAACTCTGATTAGACTCCAGAGAATGCTTCTGCGTCACAAACCTGGCAAAGAATTACATATTGCTGATCGTGGCCAAAAGTTTTGAGAATTACATAAATATTAGTTTTCAAAAAGTTTGTGCTAAACTGCTTTTAGATCTTTGTTTCAGTTGTTTTCTGTGATGTACTGAAATATAATTACAAGCACTTCATACGTTTCAAAGGCTTTTTCGACAATTACATGACATTTATGCAAAGAGTCAGTATTTACATGACTTGTGTAGCTTAAGTTTTATAATCAACAAATCACACAACTTTTGTAGTTTAACAACTTCTGGGCCAAATCCTGACTGATAGCAACCCATTCTTTACTAAGAACTTCTTGGAGTTTGTCAGAATTAGTGGGTTTTTGTTTGTCCACCCGCCTCTTGAGGATTGACCACAAGTTCTCAATGGGATTAAGATCTGGGGAGTTTCCAGCCATGGACCCAAAATTTCAACATTCTGGTCCCCGAGCCACTTAGTTATCACTTTTGCCTTATGGCACGGTGCTCCATCGTGCTGGAAAATGCATGTTCTTCACCAAACTGTTGTTGGGTTGTTGGAAGAAGTTTCTGTTGGAGGGTGTTTTTGGTCCCATTTCTTCTCATGGCTGTGTTTTTTGGGCAGAATTGTGAGTGAGCCCACTCCCTTGGATGAGAAGCAACCCCACACATGAATGGTGTCAGGATGCTTTACTGTTAGCATTACACAGGACTGATGGTAGCGCTCACCTTTTCTTCTCCGGACAAGCCTTTTTCCAGATGTGCCCCAAACAATCGGAAAGGGGGCTTCATCGGAGAATATGACTTTGCCCCAGTCCTCAGCAGTCCATTCACTCTACTTTCTGCAGAAGATCATCAATCTGTCCCTGATGTTTTTTTTGGAGAGAAGTGGCTTCTTTGCTGCCCTTCTTGACACCAGGCCATCTTCCAAAAGTCTTCGCCTCACTGTGCGTGCAGATGCGCTCACACCTGCCTGCTGCCATTCCTGAGCAAGCTCTGCACTGGTGGCACTCCGATCCCACAGCTAAATCCTCTTTAGGAGACGATCCTGGAGCTTGCTGGACTTTCTTGGACACCCTGAAGCCTTCTTTACAAGAATTGAACCTCTTTCCTTGAATTTCTTGACGAACCTATAAATTGTTGATTTAGGTGCAATCTTAGTAGCCACAATATCCTTGCCTGTGAAGTCATTTTTATGCAACGCAATGATGGCTGCACGTGTTTCTTTGCAGGTCACCATGGTTAACAATGGAAGAACAATGATTTTCAAGCATCACCCTCCTTTTAAACATGTCAAGTCTGCCATTCTAACCCAATCAGCCTGACATAATGATCTCCAGCCTTGTGCTCGTCAACATTCTCACCTGAGTTAACAAGATGATTACTGAAATGATCTCAGCAGGTCCTTTAATGACAGCAATGAAATGCAGTGGAAAGGTTTTTTTTGGGATTAAGTTAATTTTCATGGCAAAGAAGGACTATGCAATTCATCTGATCACTCTTCATAACATTCTGGAGTATATGCAAATTGCTATTATAAAACCTTAAGCAGCAAATTCTCCAATCCACAACAATCATAAAAATCACAAAAATTATCTGTTGGGAGAGTACAAACCTGGCAAAGAATTACATATTGCTGATGCTCTGAGCCATGTCTATCTGAAAGAGGAGAAAGAGGATCTGTTGGGAGAAGAATTGGAGGTGAATTAGGTGGCATCACAACTTCCCATTTCTGAAAAAAAGTTGGAACTCTTCAAGAAAGCCACAGCAGATAATGCTGAGATGCAAGCATTAAAGAATGCTGTCAGAGATGGCTGGTCGAAAGAGAAATCTGCACTACCGAGATCAGTTCAACCCTACTGGACATTCGGAGAGGAAATCAGCTACGCTGATGGTCTATTATTCACAACCAAAAAGCTGATTGTTCCAATGCAGCTCAGACAAGAAATGCTCAGTAAAATACATGAGTCTCACCTCGGAACTGTGAATTGTAAAGCTAGAGGCAGAGACATTATGCATTGGCCTAATATGTTGACACAAATAACAGAGACCATGTCCAGGTGCGTGGTTTGTAATGAGAATAAGAATAACAACCCAGGAGACCCAATGTTGCCACATGCATTAACTGGACGACCATAGGAGAAAACTGGCACAGACATTTTTATCATGGTGGGTCTATATTTCTGTGGTGTGTGGATTACTTTTCTAAGTATCCAGAAATTAGAAAGTTAATGGATACTACATGCAGAGGAGTGATTCTAGAAATAAATGTGCAATGTTGATGGGATAGGTTTGTCTCTTGCACAGCTGTTGATGGGGCGACGTCTCAGGACAAAGCTGCCAACATCATTGGCACTGCTTACATCTGATGCCATGAAAAAAGTGCAAAGAAAGCTCAAAGAACTTCAGGGTCAGCTAATAGTTTACAATGACAGGCAAACAAAGTTTTACTGGATCTGCAACTTGGAGAGAAGATCCAAGATCCACACTTCACACTACTCTAGTAAGTTTTGTCTGTGTGTGAAGAAGGTGCAGTCTGTGGCATAGTGCAAATCCGTGAATGAATGTTCTGAAGTGAAGTTTTCTTCACAAATAAGACAAGAACCATCAGTAACCAATTCTCCACACCGCAGATTGATGATAACATCATAACAACTAACTTAAGAAACCATCTCTAAATCCAGCACTTTCATTGCAAAGACACTTGAGCGAGTTGTATTAAACCAACTCTCTATGTTTCTTGTACAGAACAACCTCCTGGACAGCAACCAATCTGGCTTCAAAAGCGGCCACTCAACTGAGACTGACCTGCTCTCGGTTACTGAAGCCCTGCGACTGGCAAGAGCAGCTTCCCAAATCCTAAGTACTCATTTTGCTGGATATGTCTGCTGCTTTTGACACTGTTAATCACACCAGATTCTACTGTCCACCCTCAGAAAGATGGACATCTCTGGAAACGCACTTCTGTGGTTTATGTCCTACCTCTCAGAAAGTTCCTTCAGGGTGTCTTGGAGGGGTGAAGTTTCTGAGTCACAACTTCTTGCTACTGGGGTTCCTCAAGGCTCAGTACTTGGACCACTTCTCTTTTCCATCTACATGACGTCATTGGGATCTGTCATTCAGAAGCATGGCTTTTCCTATCACTGCTATGCTGATGACACTCAAACTCTTCTTCTCATTCCAACCAGATGATCCGACGGTAGCTGCTCGCATTGCAGCCTGTCTGAGTGACATTTCTAGCTGGATGAATGACCATTACCTTCAGCTCAACCTTACTAAGTCAGAACTGCTGGTGGTTCCAGCTAACCCATTGTTTCATCACAACTACTCTATACAGCTGGGTTCGTCAACCATAACTCCTTCCAGGACAGCCAGAAACCTAGGAGTTGTGATGGATCATCAGTTAAGCTTCACAGACCATATTGCTACAACGACCCGGGTCCTGCAGATTTGCCTTATACAACATTAGGAAGATTAGACCCTTCCTGTCAGAGCAAGCCACCCAACGTCTTGTCCAAGCTCTTGTTCTCTCCAGACTGGACTATTGTAATGCTCTCCTGGTGGGCCTTCCTGCATGTACTATCAAGACTCTACAACTGATCCAGAATGCAGCAGCGAGGGTTGTCTTCAATGAGCCAAAGAAAGCTCACGTTACTCCTCTCCTTATCAGGTTACACTGGCTACCAGTAGCTGCTCACATCAAATTCAAGGTACTGATGCTTGCCTACAAGACAACCACTGGCACGGCACCAATATACCTAAACTCACTAGTTCAAACTTATGCGCCCTCCAGAAACTTGCATTCTGCAAGTGAACGGCACCTTGTGGTGCCATGACAAAGAGGTTTAAAATCACTTTCACAGACCTTTTCCTGGACTGTGCCCGGCTGGTGGAATGACCTCCCAATCTCAATTCGAACATCCGAGTCTTTACTCATTTTCAAAAAACATCTAAAGACTCATCAATTAAGCCAGCACTTGACCAACTAATACTAGCACTTACCTTTTCTTGTCTATCCTATTCTTGGGGGGGGGAAAAAAAACTACTCTTTCTTAGACAAACTAACACATACCATTCAACTCACATACATACTGTTGTTGTTCTCTCGTTGGTCTGATTGCTTCTATTGTTCTCATTTGTAAGTCACTTTGGATAAATGATTAAATGTAAATGTTAAATGTAAGTAAACGTCAATGGATTTCCCCTGCTCAGGGAGTATGGAGCAATGAACACTGTGAATGGACCCTGTCAATCGGCACAATCTGACACACCAATTTCAGGTCTTGGAGTCTCTACTAATGAGCTGATAATCTGTATCAGGTGTGCTTGATTAAGGAGACATGGAGTTACAAATGACATGCTCTTATCATCTGATCTTGGTTGTATCTCTCTATTAGGGATGCGCGGTATACCGGTACTGGATGAAACTCAGATGAAACTCTATTAACGCGCCCGAAACTAATAAATACAGAGAACAGTGAAGTGAAATATGGCATTACTTTGCATACAAAACAGATGATAAAGGTGAACGAACTGACCACAGAATTCAACACATCAAATCTTGCTAAGCATTTGTCGTGTGCTCATCCTGATCTTTTCCGAGAATTAAGAGATCGACAGGTTAGTGCATCATTCATAAATTCAGACTTAATTTTAACTTTTATTTACAACTGATCAACGCACAAACATAGATGTGACACAGTAAACACGAAAGCTCAAACATGTGACGCTAGAACCAGTGACATTTTGGTCACATATTTGCACTTGCATTTCAAACAGTCAAATATTAATTTGAATGAAACAAGTTGATTCAAATGAACAGTTTTGCTATATTAATTTTAGTATCAATAATATGAAGGGAATGTTTCTGCCACATTGTGAACCGCTAACATGAAGCAGCCAAGAGAGAGAGAGATTTATATTTAAAGGTTTTATTATTTTTATTTTTATTTATTTTTTGACTGTCGGTGTATGAAATCTGAAAACAATTTGAGGGGGAGAGAAATAATAAAGTGATTTTGAATATTACTTTAACTGTTAATAACACTTGAAAAAAAAAAACATTTGTTATAATTCATAAACAGCATTACAGTACTTATTAATGTAGGTCAATGATTATTTATAAATGATAAATGTAGGCTACTAATACATGTTTAGTTTGTTAACATTATGCAGATAACACATACCTAACATTAACCAAGATTAATAAATACCATAAATGATGATCAAACACTTTTTTTTCCCATTTAAAAAAAAATATATATTTTTCCTTCAGTTCACTTATTTTTTGAGGCTGGTTCTTTGCCACCTATGGTATCGATTTAGTATCTATACTGAAGTATTACTATCTGGTATCGTACCGAAGCCAAAATTATGGTATCGAGCCATCCCTACTCTCTATTAGTGCTATTGGATCTTAGCGCTGCGTTCGACACTATTGACCACAACATTCTTTTGCATAGACTAGAAAACTTTGTTGGCATTAATGGAAGTGGATTAGCATGGTTCAAATCATACTTATATGACCGCCATCAATTTGTATCAGTGAATGAAGAGGTATCATATCAATCACAAGTGCAGTATGGAGTACCTCAAGGCTCAGTACTAGGGCCGTTACTCTTCACGCTTTACATATTACCCTTGGGAGATATCATCAGGAAACACGGTGTTAGCTTTCACTGTTATGCTGATGATACTCAGCTGTAAATTTCTTCGCGGCCCAGCGAAACATACCAATTTGAAAAATGGAATGCATAGTCGATATAAAAAACTGGATGACGAGTAATTTCTTACTACTAAATTCTGAAAAAACAGGTGTTAATTATAGGACCTAAAAACTCTGCATGTAATAACCTGAAATGCTGTCTAAGACTTGATGGCTGCTCTGTCAATTCTTCATCATCAGTTAGGAACCTAGGTGTGCTATTTGATAGTAATCTTTCCTTAGAAAGTCACGTTTCTAGCATTTGTAAAACTGCATTTTTTCCATCTCAAAAATATATCTAAATTACGGCCTATGCTCTCAATGGTCAAATCCAGAAATGTTAATCCATGCTTTATGACCTCAAGGTTAGATTGTTGTAATGCTTTATTGCTGTGGTTGTTCTTCATGCTTAATAAACAAACTCCATCTGGTCCAAAAATGCAGCAGCTAGAGTTCTTACTAGAACAAGGAAGTATGACCATATTAGCCCGGTTCTGTCAACACTGGACTGGCTACCTGTTAAACATCGTATAGATTTTAAAATCTTGCTTATTACTTATAAAGCCCTGAATGGTTTAGCACCTCAGTATTTGAACACGCTCTTGTTACATTATAGTCCTCCACGTCTGCTGCGTTCTCAAAACTCTGGCAATTTGATAATACCTAGAATATCAAGTCAACTGCGGGCGGCAGATCCTTTTCCTATTTAGTGCCTAAACTCTGGAATAACCTACCTGTTATGTGGGAGTGTTCTAACTTGTGTTTTGTTGCAGTTACTCAGTAGCTCACCTGCAATCAACGGGTTAATTGACATCACCTGAAAGGAGCATTTTTAAACACCAGGACGCATGCTCGCTCTCTCTCTCTCTCTCTGGTCCTACAGCCAGCTTGACAGTAGCAGGGCCTGTTTTGTCACAGTCCCTTTTTTCTTATTCGTTCTGTTATTTAATAAACCTTATTTTATTTGGTAAACTTGTTTTGGGTCCTTGATGTTGCTTCCCTAGAGTCAGGGTTGTAACATAATGGGGGCTCGTCCGTTTCTTTAAAAAAAAAATGATACTTTGGGACTGTGATTATTTTATTTTTTTTCTCTCTCCTCTTTAATTTTTTTTTTTTTTTTTTTGATTGATTGATGTGTTTTGGTGAGTATGGTTTGAGTATTTTTGTGATTTATTCATGAGTTTTCCCGGTTAGATAGGGTGAGTGTTCCAGCTGGGTTGAACATTCAATCCTTCCTTCAGTTCACTCTTTTGTTATTTTGCCTTTTTTATTTTCGTGGTTATTCTGGGTGGAGACTTGTTCTCTGTCGGGGGTAAGCATTTCACAACTGTGTGACCGTTGATTATATGGTCTACAGTTGTTGTTTTTTGCTTTTAAAGTCGCCTCATGCCCGGTACACCTCAGAAGATACAGTAGATAGGGGTTAGGAAATGTTAGGCAGGTACCCGGGTGTTTTCTCATGCATTATGTTTTGCTCAGCAACCATGCTCACTTTTGGAGGGAGTAAGAGGAGAGTATTTAAGTTAGGTGAGTTAAAATTTCTGCCACTTTTGTGTTTGTGTGGTCCATGATCCTAACTTTAGTCTGCTAGCAGCTTTTGTGATCTTCCTTTATGGACTTTTGTGTAGACTAATGCCCAGTATAATATTTGTGATTGCTGACTAGTGAGCTGTTGCTTGTTTGAGGTGAGTGATCTTTCGCAGTTTACTGGTTATGTAGTTCTACTTTGTGAGTAAATTTCTGCTGCTTCGTGTTTTTGTAGTTTGTACTATAGAGTGGGCCTGTGGTGTTAGTTGTACGTTTGTACAAAATTGTGAAAGACTCCATTCATGTTTTGTGCTTTTGTTGTTAGCCACTTTAGTTTAGTTGGAGTTGAGTTTAGTAATGGCTTCTTTAGAGGATTTCCTAAAGGAACCTTCATATGAGTTGCTTGAGCTTTTTTACAAAAGATCAACTCTTGCAATTAGCCTCTCCTTATAATATACCATTACCAGTAGTGAGAAGCGTTAAAGGATAGTGTAAAGGACATTCATCAGAAATGTGTTGGTTGATAATGGTATTTTGAAAGTTAGGCCAGTTTCCTTACAACCCATGTTTGCTCCCTTGTCTAAAGCTACAATTCAGTTGAGACTTAAGGAGTTTAGCTTTGGATGTTGAGAGATATTTTTCTCACTTTGAACCTGTGGATACCAAAACAAATTTTTCCAAAAATGAACCTACTCGGTTTTATAAGGAGTTTGAGTTGAAGGGACCGCTTCTGAAAGATCAACTCCTAGAAGTGATGTTCCTCCCTTTTTCAGAGAAGGATGGTGGAGATATATTTTTCTCACTTGACCTGTTGGTGACCACATCTAAGGGTCCAGAAATGGGTGGACTTTTACAAAGTGTTTTTGGTAGGGTAGGCTCAGGAAGCTTATTCTGCTCTCAAGCCTTGAGAAGAGCAACTGATTATGATGAGGTTAAAGCAGCTTACTAAAAGCATATGAGCTAGTTCCTGAAGCTTACCGCCAGCGCTTTAGAAGTTGCTAAACTTGCTCATCACACTTATGTTGAATTCGCAAAGCAGAAAGAGTCTGTTTGATCGGTGGTGTACATCTCAGAGGGTGTAAAGTAAGGAGCAACTTAGACAAGTTATTTTGCTTGTGAAGAGTTTAAAAACTGTCCTGCCTGAGAGGTTGCTCTTGTTTATTTGAATGGAGCAGAAGGCAGTAACTTTAGAGCAAGCTGCAATCTTGGCAGATGAGTTTATTTTAACTCATAAGGTAAATTTTGGTGACAAACAGGCAGGGTCTCAGGGTAAGGACCAGAACAATAGGTTCCGATTTGGAAAGTTTCCTGCTTCATCTCCTGGTAAGAAAATGGCTAGTGACAGTTCAATTTCAGAAAGGGTCTGTTTTTATTGTATAAAAAAAAAAAAAACGGGTCATCTTCTTGCAGACTGTCTTGTTCTAAGTAGGAAGCAGAAATTTACGAAAGTTCTCCAGTGTCAAGTCATCTTTATTTATATAGCACTTTAAACAAAAAAGATTGCGTCAAAGCAACTGAACAACAATAATTAGGAAAACAGTGTCAATAATGCAAAATGACAGTTAAAGGCAGTTCATCATTGAATTCAGAGTGATGTCATCATGCAGCTCAGTTCAGTTTAAATAGTATCTGTGCAATAATTTGCAATTAAGTCAACGATATCGCTGTAAATCTGAAGTGTCCCCAACCTAAGCAAGCAGAGGCGACAGCGGCAAGGAAAACCAAAACTCCATCAGTGACAGAATGGAGAAAAAAACCTTGGGAGAAACCAGGCTCATTCAGCAGGGAATACCAGTTCTCCTCTTGCCGGAACAAACCAGCAGTTTCAAGTCCAGCCGGACCCCGAAACCGCATCAAGCCAGGGCTGCCAGCAAAGTCAGATTGTGCAGAAGAATCATCTGTTTTCCTGTGGTCTTGGTCCTGGTGGTCGTCTGAGACAAGGTCTTTACACGGGGATCTATCTCTGGGGCTCTAGTTGTCCTGGTCTCCGCTGTCTTTCAGGGCTGTAGAGGTCCTTTCTAGGTGACTGATCCACCATCTGGGGCTGGATACATACCGGGATCCGGGTGACTGCAGTGACCATCTGACTTGGATACAGACTGGATATAATGTCTACGGTGACCTCGGAATAAGAGAGAAACAGACTAATATGAGCGTAGATTCCATTCTTCTAACGATGTAAGCAAAGTACATTGGGTGTTGTTATGGGAAGTGTTCCCGGTTCTGGTTTAACCTAATTAATGCAGCCTAAAAATCCTTTAAAACTGATTTGGATATTAGAAGTGTATTAGTATGTTATGTGTAAGCCAGGTTAAAGAGATGGTCTTTAATATAGATTTAAACTGCAAGAGTGTGTTCTGCCCTCCCGAACAAATGTTAGGTAGGTTATTCCAGAGTTTGGGTGCTAAATAAGAGAAGGATCTGCCGCCCGCATGTTGACTTTGATATTCTAGGTAATTATCAAATTGCCTGAGTTTTGAGAACGCAGCGGATGTGGAGGACTATAAGTGTAACAAGAGCTCGTTTCAAATACTGAGGTGCTAAACCATCAGGGGCTTTATAAGTAATAAGCAAGATTTTTAAATCTATACGATGTTTGATAGGAGCCAGTGCAGTGTTGACAGGACCGGGCTAATATGATCATACTTCCTGGTTCTAGTAAGAACTCTAGCTGCTGCATTTTGGACCTAACTGGAGTTTTGTTTTACTAAGCGTGCAGAACAACCACCCAATAGAGCATTACAATAATCTAACCTTGAGGTCATAAAACGCATGGATTAACATTGCTCTGCATTTGACATTGAGAGCATAGGCCGTAATTTAGGTATATTTTTGAGATGGAAAAATGCAGTTTTACAAATGCTAGAAACGTGGCTTTTCTAAGGAAAGGTTGCTATCAAATAGCACACCTAGGTTCCTAACTGATGACGAAGAATTGACAGAGCAGCCATCAAATCTTAGACAGCGTTCTAGGTTATTACATTCAGAGCTTTTTAGGCCCTATAATTAACACCTCTGTTTTTCAGAATTTAGCAGTAAGAAATTACTCGTCATCCAGTTTTTTTTATATCAACTATGCATTTCCGTTAGTTTTCAAATTGGTATGTTTTGTGCTGGGCCACAAAGAAATATAGAGCTGAGTATCATCAGCATAACAAGTGAAAGCTAACACCATGTTTCCTGATGATATTCCCAAGGGGTAACATGTAAGCGTGAGAGTAATGGGCCCTAGTACGCGAGCCTTGCGGTACTCCATACTGCACTTATGTGAACGATATGATACCTCTTCATGATTCACTGCTACGAATTGATGGTGGTCATATAAGTTCGATTTTAACCATGCTTATCCACTTCCCATTAATGCCAACAAAGTGTTCTAGTCTATGCAAAAGAATGATAGTGTGGTCCATAGTGTCCGAACCAGCACTAAGATCCAATAGCACTAATAGAGAGATACAACCACGATCAGATGATAGGAGCAGGTCATTTGTAACTCTAAGGAGAGCAGTCTCAGTACTTATGATACGGTCTAAATCTGACTGGAAATCCTCACAGATGCCATTTTCTCTAAGAAGGAATATAATTGTGAGGATACTACCTTTCTAGTATCTTGGACAGAAACGGGAGATTCGAGATCGGTTCCTATAATTATCTAGTCTTTGGGGTCAAAGTTGTTTTTTTTTTTTTTTTTGATGAGAGGCTTAATACAGCCCAGTTTAAAAAAGGTTTTGGGGACATACCCTAATAACAATGAGGAATTAATAATAGTCAGAAGAGGCTCTATGACTTCTAGAAGCACCTCTTTTAGGAGCTTCCAGTGTCACGTCTACCTCTGTCATCCTCACTTGCAGATGTTCCATCTGAGAAAGTGGAACGCAAGAATGGTGAGTTAGCTGGCTCATCATTATTCTTAATGGATGGTTTTGTATGTCTGTCCTTCTGAGCCTAAATCCAGACAAGATATCAAGATCTGGAGAGATACTGGAGCTTTCCAATCTGTGAGTATCCAGGATGTCTTGTCTTTTAATGAAAAGTCAGCCCAAGGGTTCAGAAGTAATTGGTTAAAGGCTTTGGTGGAGGATTTTGTCTATGCCTTTGCATAATATTCATTTACAATTTGATCTAGTCTCTCTGGGGATGTTGTAGTTGCACTTTGTTCCCATATACCGATAGATGGGGTGTCCTTTATTTTGGCGAACCGATTTAGCTGGTGGTAGAGTGCAAGCTGTTTCTTGAAGTAACTTCCCACTCCCTGCAAAGCCAGATAGGTCCAGATGAGCTTGAATTGGCATATCTAGAGAGACATTCCCTGGTTTGCGTTACAACTCGTGTCCATGTCCTTTCTGACACGGAATGTTGAAGGCAAAGCCTTCTTCCAAATCAGAGATTTTACTTTGTGATACTTTTATGGCCCAAGGTAATGTGAACTTCACATGTTTTGGAACTCGATGTTTCCATCTTGTGAGCAGCTAATAGTTGTTGAGCAAGGCATGCAAGATCCCACCTTGTCCCTATGTTTTGAATGATGTGGTACCAGACGAAACATTATCAACGTAGCTTCTGGCTATTTTGTTAATGATGGGGTTTTTTGATGAAAAAGTGGACAGAATCAAAAAGTGTCAAGTCAGGATGATTGGAGTAGGGGGTTTCAAGTGGTGGATCCAAAAGTTATTCGATGTGATTTTGTGTAATCTTGCTCATAGATCATAGTCTATCTGGCCACTTGGGTATTAGAAAACTTTGGATCGTGTGTTACGGCATTTTTTTTTCTGGCCTAGAGTAAGGTCAGATGTGGCTCCAGTAATTGTAGATCATGTCATGTTTTCAGATTATAGGTAACCTAACCATAGGTCTATTCCAGCAGCTCATTGCAAATCCCATTCCTGCCATTGGAGAGCCATTTGAACATGTTTTGATTGATTGTATTGGACCTCTCCCACGTACCCAATTGGGTAATCAGTATCTTCTCACAATTATGGTGTGCAGCAACAAGGTGTTACCTGAAAAGCTCCGACTGCTGTCCCCCTATTGCGTAAAGTTAAGGCCCCCTGCTCTGTTTCTAGAGCCCTTGTTGAGTTTTTTCACCAGTGTTTGGGTTACCAAGGAGTATGGTTCAGTCGGATCAAGGGTTTAATTTCATGTCCTCAGCTTTTCTCAGCCCAGGTGGTTTGAAACTGTGTTGTCTATTCTGAGCATAACACCTCATCTGCATATAATCCAGAGTCAACAGGGGTGCAACTAGAGAGATTTCCACCAAACTCTAAGAGAGTTTAAAAGCAAAGCTCAGGAGAAGATGAAGACATGGTATATCAAAAGGCTAAGCATCAGGTATTTTCTTAGGTACAACCAAGTGCTTGTACTTTTTAACCAATACCTGGTTCTGTGTTGCAGGCTCAAGATAGTGGGCCATACATCACTGAATCTTGTTGGGTGAGTGTAATTACCTAGTTAAGGCTCCAGATCGTAAAAGGAAAACCTGTATGTGGTCCATGTTAACAATTACTGGAGCCTTACATTGACCGTATCAAACTGTATGTGCAGAGGTCAACGGCTTTGGCTGGTACTGAATGTTTCAGCTACTGAGGACAGAAGTGTTGCCTGACTCTGGGGCTGCTCAGGGTAGATTTGTCAAATTCTAAAAATTTTGGCTGATTTGGATTCTCATTTGTCTTAATTTAAATCCTTCTGAGCGTACTGATAGGTATCCAGTTGATTTGTCAACATTTGGCTCTGTTTTTCTGATGTTTCCAACTTGTACTAATGTGCTAGAGCAATGACACTGATGTGGGTCAAGCTACCCCTATTAAACAACATCCATATAGGGTAAATCCTGTGAAATGTCAGCTTTTGCACAAAGAGGTACAGTATATGTTGGAACATGGAATAGCTGAACCAAATCATCTAGTGCTTGGAGTTCCACCCATGTTTACTGGTTGAGAAACCTGATGTTTCTCTTCGTTTTTGAACAGATTTTCGCAAGGTGAATGCCGTCAACTACGTCTGACTCCTGTCCCTATCCCACGGGCTAGATGACTGCAAATTGATCAAGTTGGTTCTCTGCCTCTTTTGTTACAAAGTTGGATCTTTTGAAAAGGCTACTGGCAGGTTCCCACTTAGCCAGCGAGCCCGTGAGATCTCTGCTTTGTGTGACGCCCAGACCACTTTTGCCATTATAAGGTTATGGCTTTTTTGGAATGAAAAACTCACCTGCTACTTTCCAGCATTTAGTAACCTAGGGTGCTTGAAAGGGAGTTGCAGGATGTGAGGCTTACCTTGATGACTTGTTGTTTTATAGTTCTTCCTGGTCTCAACACTTAACCCAGCTTGAGGATGTGTTCAAGCGGGTGGTTTACAAAGGCTGCAAACTTGACTTTGAAACCTCTCCAGTGTGAGTTTTGACAAACCACCGTAACTTATTTGCGGCAAAGGTGTTGGCCATGGAAGTTGTTGGTCCTCCAATAGGAGCAAAGTAGAGGCCATGTGTGACTTTCCGGTGCCGTCTTCATGGAGGGGAATTAAAGCGGTTTTTTTGGTATGGCAGGATATTACAGGAGTTTCTCTGCAGAAATTTTGCAATGGGTTGCTGCACCTTTTGTCTGGACTGAGTTATGTTCAGGATGCCTTTGACAATCTGAACGCTGTTGATATAGTTCTCCTAAGTCTTGTTGCTCCTGATTGTTAGGCCAGCCCCTTTTTAAGCATGTTTTACTGTGGACTGACTAGTGACGTTGTTGGTGTGGGTTTGCGGGGTTCTGTCTCAAGGGACCTCGACCGCATCCTGGGGTTGCTATTTTTAACAGAATCTTATGATGTCCCCCTAAGAAGCATCTACTTCTAGAATTTAATAAGGCGATAATTAAAAGGAGGCTTTGGCCATATTCTTGCTTTGAACATAATTCTGATCACTGCTATGTTTCATCTTGGTGTTCACTAAATTGTGTACAATGATCATAAAGTCCTATAGTTTTTCCTCAACCGCCTGAAGATTCCAACTCAGCAGTTATTTATGCGCCTGGAGTTGTATTTGTTTTGCAGGGTTATGATCGTAAACTGTCACATTCATGGAAAGGATAAATGTATTGGCAGATGCCGTAAAAAAATCAGGGCCAGTTTGTTTATTGTACATGTTAAGTGTTTGCACATTGGGGTTGGCCCTATAGCAACATGTTTTAAGGGCGGGAGTGTTATGTGGGAGGTGTTTCTGAATTGTGTTTTGTTGCAGGTTACTCAGTTAGCTCACCTTGCCAATCAGCGAGATCAATAGGTACCCGCTGAAGGCAGTCCCGGTGGGGGTTTACTGCAATCACTGAAAGGACCGCCCACCTCTAGATGGTATTAAAACAACCAGGGAGCAATAATCCTCTCTCTGACTCTCTCTCTTCTCTCCTCTCTTCTCTCTTCTTCTTCTCTCTCGGTGCATCTGGGAAGTGGGGAGGAGAGTGCAAGGGAGTCAGGTGGTGGTGAGAATTAAAAAAAATTAGTTTTCTTTTCCTGGGTATCTTTTGTTTCAGTTTTCTTTACAATTTGGCACCTAAAAGAATTTTTAATTAGTTTGAATCTAACTCTCAGCTCGTTGTAATTTTGGTACCTGGCCTCGTGGTTTTGGGCGGGATGGCGTCTCAACTGAGAAAGTAGAAGCGTCATCCCCCTATCACTCAGACCACGGGGTTGATGTGTTACTACACGCGGGAGTTGCGGTTGAGGTTGTACTAGTGGATGTAGGAGAAACGAGTGGACATGGAAATATTGTATCGGCTTCTCGGATGAATAAGGCCGTTGTGGTTTTATCCTGAAGGACGAACTACTCGTTAATCGTTTGGTTGAAAGTGGAATTTCGGTAAGTGGGGAATTTTATTCCAGTACAACCCCTTGGTTTCTCTCCAACAACAAGGGTAACGATTTCTAATGTTCCGCCGTTCAGAACAGGTAGAATTTCCCGATGCGGATATAGAAAGGGAACTTTCACGTTTATGGGAAAGTTCGCAAGTGGAATTAAAATGGTCCCGCTTGGATGCAAGAATGCGGCTTTGAAACATGTGTTGTCGTTTAGAAGACACGTGTATATGTTTCTGAATTCACCGAATTTAAATGTTTCATTAGGTGCGTTTTTGATGGTAAGTCGTATATGGTGTATGCTAGCGCTGGGGAAATGAGATGCTATGAGTGCAACTCAGTTGGACACGTGAAGATTGTCGTGCCCTTTCAGAAAAGAGGTAGACAGTGGAGGCTGGCCAGAGTGGTGCTTCGTGTGAGAGAACAAATAATCCAGTGTTGGGAAGGAAATAATAGTGGGGAAGCTAAGTCGCTAAATATTGAGAAAGGAGATGAGATTGGAGGAAGTTCCCAACAAGGAAGGACAGTTTTCTTATGATAAATTGTCCAGTAGTGGAAAATCAGAATGGAAATAGTTCTGGCAATGTTCAATTTCAGGAAAATGTTGAGATTGTAAATGGAAAGTCTGTTGTAACTGATGGAGGAGTTCTACAGCAAACTGAAGCAGTGGATGAGATAACAGTAGGTCAGATGGAAATTGAAAGTGAAAGTGGAGTAGAATCGAAGACTGTAAGTGGTGGTGATTTTCCTTTAACTAAAGATAGTGTTGGGATCTGATAAGGAAGTGGGTAATGAGGATGGTGACGATGATGAAAGTGTGCAGTCTGATTGTTCAGATGTATCTAATTTCTCACAAATCACAAGTGAACAAGTATAATTCGTTGGAAGAGTTAAATTGATTTTTATGGATGAGACGTTTGAAAAAACAGTTGATGTAAGGAATTGTTTTCCTAATGTGAAAAAAAGTTTGAAACTTCAGTTCTTTTTTGGCAGAAGAGGGTTGGAGAAGAAGGTCTGAGTCAGAGGAAAAGATTTCGGTTTTTAAAAAAGATACTTTCAAAGATAAGAAGAGGGGAAAAGTCATGCAATACGTAAATTTAATATTTGGGCCAAATGAGTTGCACTTCACATAAGATGGACTTAAACACTCTTTTCCTTTTTCTGTCTGTCTGTCTCTTCTTTCTTCTTCTTTTCTTTCTTTCTTAGTCCTCTTATTATTGAGATTATAAGAGTGGGCTCCTTAAATATTAATGGAGGAAGAGACAGGAGCAAGAGAGCAATGGTTGCTGAAATAATTAAATTAAAAAATATAAACATTACTTATTTACAAGAAACATACAGATTGTGATAATGAGGTGGAATGGCATAGATGGTGGGATGGGAAGTGTTTCATTAGTCATGGATCAAATATAAGTGCGGGTGTGGCTATTCTTTTTTCAAAAAATATGGATTTAAAATATTTTTGTCTACTCTAGAATTAGAAAAGGGTAGAGTTTTTATAGTTAAAGCAGAAATTAAGGGGATTGTATGTTTATTCGTAATGTTTTATGCTCCTAATAAGGACCAGATCGTGTAGAGCTTTTTAAAAAAGTTGCAAGACACATTAAGACAACAAAAATGATGATATCTGTGTGATATGGGTGGAGATTGGAATTGTACTACTAATTTCTTATTAGACAGAAATGGAGAAGAAAAATCACCCACAGTCAAGTCAGGTTACTTCTCAGTTTAACTAAAGAGTTTGAGTTAATGGATGTATGGAGGGGATAGGAATCAGATGGTTAAACAGTATACATGGATCAATATGTTAGATTCCTCTGTTACTGGTGCAAGATTAGACAGATTATATGTTAGTAAAAAAGAAAACAACAGAATCATGAATGCAAATATTTTTCCTAATGGTTTTTCTGATCATCATATTGTTACCATTGATTTTAATATTAATATAGTACAGCGTCCAAAGTATTATTGGCATTTTAATGTTAAATTATTGCAGGATAATTCCTTCTGTGAGAAGTTTCAGGTTCTTTTGGGAAATGTGGAAATTGAATAAGAATGGCTTTGAAAATTTGACTCAATGGTGGGAGGTTGGGAGAACACAGATCAGGGTGTTTTGTCAGCAGTATTCTTATAATTCAACGGTACATATAAAAAGGAAAATAAAGCAATTGGAAAAAGATCTTTATGATATGGAACATTTGATTGATGTTTAATAATGAAGGACTAATTAAGGAATTAAAGAATAAGAACATGGATTTGAAGTTTTTTTTTGGAGGAAAGAGTAAAGGGTGCTTTGATTAGAGCAAGGATAATGTCTATTAAAGAAACTGATGCTCCTACTTCTTTTTTTTTTATTTAGAAAGAAAAGTTGCCACAAGAGAAAGTTTTGCATTGTTTGCGTCGTGAGAATGGGCACATGACTTCAAATCCATTGGAAATTAGAAAAATGGCTATGGATTTTTACACTGATTTATTTGGACCTACTGACTGTGTTTCTGGAAGTATGGATCAACTGTTGCAAGGGTTACCTAAGCTGAATGATATGGACAAAGAAGAGCTTGAACAGATGATTTCGTTTAATGAACTCTCTGAAGCAGTTCAACAACTCTCTACAAGTCGAGCACCAGGAATTGATGGCCTACCAGCAGAATTTTACAAGAACTTTTGGAGCATTTTAGGCAGAGACTTTTCATGAAGTAGTTTGTGAATGTTTTGTGAGAGGAATACTTCCAAGTAGCTGTCAAAGGACGGTGTTATCTCTAATTCCAAAAAAAGGAGATCTGGGTTTGTTAAAAAATTGGAGACCAGTTTCTTTAAATGTGTTTATATTATAAAATAATATCTAAATGTTTAGCTAATAGGCTAAAGAAATATTTACATAGTGTGGTGAAGGAACAAACATATTGTATTCCAGGTCGTACAATTATGGATAATTTGTTTTTAATGAGAGATGTTATAGATTTTTCGATGAATAATAATTGTGATGTCGGGTTTTTATCTATTGATCAGGAAAAAGCCTTTGATCGTGTGGGACATACATATCTTTTTGAGGTTTTAGAAGCTTTTGGGTTTGGGAATAATATTGTTGCTTGGATAAAGTTGTTGTATAATAATCATCTCTGTTTTTAATCAAGACAGGAGGAGGGGGATTGAGTAAGCCCAGTAGCTGTTAAAAGAGGCATTAGACAGGGTGTCCTCTTTCACGGCAGTTATATAGCTTAGTAACGTGAACCTCTGTTATGTCATTTAAGAAGTAATTTGAAAGGTTTTTATGTTGCAGAAAATGTGAAATGTTCTGTGTCCGCATATGCAGATGATATAACTGTGTTTGTAACTGGTCAAGAAGATATTCAAGAAATTTGTAAGAGTCTAACTCTATTTGAAAAGGCTTCTTCTGCAAAAGTAAACTGGGGAAAAAGTGAGGGGTTTATTATGGGTGAATGGAGGAATGGTGGGATACCTCACATTTCAGGAGGATTGAAGTGGGGAAAACAGAGGTATTGAAGTCTTAGGTAGTCTTCTTGGGTTCAGAAAATTATAGGAAAAAGAACTGGAAGGTATGCTGGATAAGGTGTTAGCTAAGTTGTCTAAATTGAATTGGCTATTACCTGAACTATCCTACAGGGGTAGAGTCCTGGTCATAAACAATTTGGCTGCATCCAGTGCTGTGGCACAAGCTGAATGTGCTAGAGCCACCTGATAAACTGATCAAGGATATACAGAGAAAGTTGCTTTTCGTTTACATTTTGGTCAGACCAGCACTAGATTCCTGGGCCTGCTCTGTATTTGTCAACCCAAGAAGGAGGACAAGGCCTTGTGGACATCAGAAGTCGGATCAATACTTTTCGTTTACAAGTTTTACAGAGACTGTTGTATGTAGAAGACATCGAGTGGAGTAATGTAGCGTGTGTTTTGCTGAGGAGTACATCATGTCTTGGATACGATAAACGGTTGTTTTTAATTAGAACTAATGAACTGGATTGAGCATCTGACTTCTTTCTATCGCTCCATGCTACAAGCGTGGAAAATGACTTTTTCTGTAAGCAGAGGAGTTGAACATTTTACAAGAATGGATTCTGGAGGAACCGTTGCTTCATAACCCATTTATTCAGGCAAAATGTTTGTCTTCAGAAAGTTTGAGGAACTGTCTGATTAGAGCTGGATGTACTAAAGTTAAGAATCTTAGAGACGCAAACGGATGGAAACTGAGGAAACCATTGCAGAAGAACACTGGAATACAGTCGTGGGGCCAAAAGTTTTGAGAATTACATAAATATTAGTTTTCAAAAAGTTTGCTGCTAAACTGCTTTTAGATCTTTGTTTTCAGTTTTGTTTCTGTTTTGATGTACTGAAATATAATTACAAGCACTTCATACGTTTAAAAGGCTTTTATTGACAATTAACATGACATTTATGCAAAGAGTCAGCATTTTGCAGTGTTGGCCCTTCTTTTTCAGGACCTCTGCAATTCGACTGGGCATGCTCTCAATCAACTTCTGGGCCAAATCCTGACTGATAGCAACCCATTCTTTCATAATAACTTCTTGGAGTTTGTCAGAATTAGTGGTTTTTGTTTGTCCACCCGCCTCTTGAGGATTGACCACAAGTTCTCAATGGGATTAAGATCTGGGGAGTTTCCAGGCCATGGACCCAAAATTTCAACATTCTGGTCCCCGAGCCACTTAGTTATCACTTTTGCCTTATGGCACGGTGCCTCTCATCGTGCTGGAAAATGCATTGTTCTTCACCCAAAAACTGTTGTTGGTGTTGTTGGAAGAAGTTGCTGTTGGAGGGTGTTTTGGTACCATTCTTTATTCATGGCTGTGTTTTTGGGCAGAATTGTGAGTGATCCCCACTCCCTTGGATGAGAAGCAACCCCACACATGAATGGTGTCAGGATGCTTTACTGTTGGCATGACACAGGACTGATGGTAGAGCGCTCACCTTTTCTTCTCTGGACAAGCCTTTTCCAGATGCCCCAAACAATCGGAAAGGGGCTCATCAGAGAATATGACTTTGCCCCAATCCTCAGCAGTCCATTCACTATACTTTCTGCAGAAGATCAATCTGTTCCTGAGGTTTTTTTTTTGGAGAGAAGTGGCTTCTTTGCTGCCCTTCTTGACACCAGGCCATCTTCCAAAAGTCTTTGCCTCACTGTGCGTGCAGATGCGCTCACACCCTGCCTGCTGCCATTCCTGAGCAAGCTCTGCACTGGTGGCACTCCGATCCCGCAGCTGAATCCTCTTTAGGAGACGATCCTGGCGCTTGCTGGACTTTCCTTGGACGCCCTGAAGCCTTCTTTACAAGAATTGAACCTCTTTACTTGAAGTTCTTGATGACCTATAAATTATTGATTTAGGTCTAATCTTAGTAGCCACAATATCCTTGCCTGTGAAGCCATTTTTATGCAACGCAATGATGGCTGCACGCGGTTTCTTTGCAGGTCACCCATGGTTAACAATGGAAAGAACAATGATTTCAAGCATCACCCTCCTTTTAACATGTCAAGTCTGCCATTCTTAACCCAAGTCAGCCTGACCATAATGATCTCCAGCCTTGTGCTCATCAATATTCTCACCTGAGTTAACAAGATGATTACTGAAATGATCTCAGCAGGTCCTTTAGTAATGAAATGCAGTGGAAAGGTTTTTTTGGGATTAAGTTAATTTTCATGGCAAAGAAGGACTATGCAATTCATCTGATCACTCTTCATAACATTCTGGAGTATAGCAAATTGGCTATTATAAAACTTAAGCAGCAACTCTTCCAAAATCCAAAAATTATATAAATCCCAAAACACTTTAAAAACACAATACAATCCAGGCACGTCGTGTCTCAGGTGCTGAAGGAAGTGAATGCAGCTTTACCAGGAGTCTGCAGAGAAGCGTTAGGACTTCAACAAGTGCAAGAGGAGGAGAAAAAAAAACTGTGCGTTTCCATTGGTTTCTGTGTCTGCAGCGGCATTGGAGGAGTTTAAGGAAGATAGCGGCATGATTTTGTCTTTTAAAACACCTGAATTGGGGGTGTTTCAGGACATTAGCAAAAAAGCACTTTATTCTGTGTGTGTCAAAATGTATCACTGGCGTGTTCTGGAAAAAGTCAAGACTTGGAGGTGGTCAGGAATTGTTTTGGGCCAGACTTTGGTGGCTGCTGGAGATCTCTGTACAAATCACTATAGAGAAACGTACAGCAGATTTACAGTGGCGGCTAATTCATGGTATTATAGCTATGAACAGACATGTGGCACACCTGAATTCAGAAGTTGGGAAAAAATGTCCTTTCTGTGGAATAGAAGAAACTGTGGATCATTTATTTATTCAATGTAAGAGGTTAGGAGGTCTTTTTCGTATTTTAAAAAGTTGGTTTGAAGGCTTTGGTGTAGAATTTTCTTATAAAATTTTATTAGCAGTTTGAAATTTAATTATCAAGAACGAAGAAACATTGTGTTTATTAAATTATTATTGGGATCAGCAAAGTTAGCAATATTGGAAAACAAGGAAGAACAAATTATTAGGTACTGGTTCAGTCGATGCAGAGTGTGTTCTGAAAGGGTTGGCTGCCGCTCGAATTAAAAAGTTGAGTTTTCATATTTTAAAATGGTAAATAATGTGTTAGAATTTTCAACTGTTTGGACTGTGAGAAAAGTTTTGTGTGAAATTGTAGATGAAGTGCTGATTTTATATTTTTAATGTAGAGAAAGTTTATTATGTGATGGTTTCTGTATTTTAGTGTAATTTTTGATGGAATAATTGTGATAAAATAAAGGTTTGTTAAGCCTCTCTCTCTCTCTCTCTCTCTCTCTCTCTCTATATATATATATCTATATATATATATATATATATATAGCTATTTTATTTTTATTTTATTTTTTCAGATGTAAAAAAAAAAAAAAAAATGATAACATCTTAGTTGATAATTCATATTTAATTGATTATGGATTAAAAGTTGATATTCATATTTTTGACCAAACATCCCATGTTCCGGTAGTGACTGCACATTTTCGTTAGTGACAGTAATGTTTTGGGTAGCGACCACATCATATTACAGAATTTTAACTTGCAGACTATATCACGAATAAAACGTACTAAGATACAAAAAATGTTATAACTGTACTAAAATTTTGTTTATTTCCCCCAAACATGAGGATTATGTGTTCCCTTTTGTCACTACCGAAACAACGATGACATGTTTCGGTCATGATAATTATCCTATATATATATCCCCCCAAAAAACAACAACGACAAAACAAAAAAACAAAGATGTCACTACCAAAACTCCACCAAATGTTTCGGTAGTGACAATTTTAGATACTTTTTAACCTATATCAAATATGGTAATCAGCACATGGTTAGCTAGCACAGTTCTGAACAGCTGAACACACATAAAAAATAAATTATATGGAATAACTCCTAGAAAATTGTGCTTAATTACAGAAAAAAATGTGTTCAGAAGTGACGTTCCTTAGAGTTACACACATATTTTTCAGACTTTTTAACACATTTATCTCAAAATGATGATGCTTATTTACTCACCCTTTAGCTACACTCTAAAAAAAATGCTGGGTTGAGACTGCAAGGACGCTGGGTTGAGAAAGCAAGGACGATGGATTGAGACTGCAAGGATGCTGGGTTGAGAAAGCAAGGATGCTGGGTAGAGACCGTAAGGACACTGGGTAGAGACCGCAAGGACGATGGGTTGAGACCGCAGGGTCGATGGGTTGAGACCGCAAGAACGCTGGGTTGAGACCGCAGGGTCGATGGGTTGAGACCGCAAGGACGCTGGGTTGAGACCGCAGGGTCGATGGGTTGAGACCGCAAGGACGATGGGTTGAGACCGCAAGGACACTGGGTTGAGAACGTAAGGATGATGGGTTGAGACCGCAAGGATGCTGGGTAGAGACCGTAAAGTGAAAGTGAAAGTCGTGACATTTGTCAGGTATGGTAACCCCATACTCGAAATTGGTGCTCTTGCTTTTAACCCATCCGGTAAGTGCACACACACAGCAAGTGAGAAAGTGAACACCACACCGTGAAACACACACCCCGGAGCAGTGTGGCAGCTATATATCCAGCGCCCAGGGAGCAACTGGGGGTTTAGTGCCTTGCTCAAGGGCACTTCAGTCATGGGTAATGAGGGTGGAAGAGAGCACTGTTCATTCACTCCCTCCCACCTACAACTTGAGACCCCAGCACCGAGACTCGAACCTGCGACCTTCTGGTTACAAGTCCAAATCTCTAACCATTAGGCCACAGCTGCCCAGACTCTGGGTTGAGACCGTAAGGATGCTGGGTTGCTTTAACCTGCTTGAGAATTTCTGTCCAATAAATGGATGATCTTGCACCCGTGTGGTTTTGTCTACAATTTCTGGTTCACTTGCAAAAAAAAAGGCAGCGTGAAAGCGAACCGCACCAAAAAAATAAAATAAATAATAATAATAAAAAAAAATCACTATTGTACAGTATTTGGTCCGGATAAAAGCAAGTGAACTAGTCGACTTTCCTGGTGTGAATACACCCAAAATGTTTCCATTGTCACCTGCCTGTTTACTTTACATTTTGATGCAACAACAGTATGATTATGTGTTCATATTTTATTTAAACCATTGATGTCCGTGTTTTTCATTGCAGAACTCAAACCAACTTTGGAGTTGTCTGATTTGGAGAGTCATCATTCTTGGACTTTCTTAAAGGAATTGTTCACACAAAAATAATTTGCCCTCATGTCATTCCAAACCTATAAGACTTTTGTCTATCTTTAGAACACAAATGAAGATGTTTTCTATCTGAAATGGATAGATTTTAATTAAACGTGTTCTTTTTTTAAAAATGTTTTTCTCTTTTTAGGACACTGATGAAGAACAGGCGGTGATCAGGATGAATGCTGGTCAAAGAGGAGAATGTCATTTCCCTCTAAATTGGTGCAACCGTGGTTTTTAAAGGAGGAAACTGCCCTGGATGATGTTAAAGATGTCACATGGCTTTTCTGTGCTGATGGGGCTTTTTCACGACTACTTCAGTTATCCTAAAGAGATCATGAAAATTGGCAGAGATGCCTGATCTGTATTCATGGACTATGAATCAAACTGTAAGGGTGTATTTACACCAGGAAAGTCCGCTAGTAAACTTAACCTGACCAAAAACAAATACAATTTTTTATTTTTTTGTTTCTTTTCTCCTTCACACTTCCCTTTTTGCAAGTGAACCAAAAATTGTAAAAGTGTAAACAAAAACCACACGTGTGCTAAGGTCATCCATTCATTGGACAGAAATTCTCAAGCAGGGAAAATCAGGAAGTTCGAAAACAGGTTATTCATGGAGATTTTTTTGTAGTGCAATTGTTATTATTTTACTGATTTTCTGTTATTAGCTACAAACGCAATATGAAGACACTCATGAACATCAGATGAGACAATGTCATCTATACGATGTTTGTAACAAGGATTTTGCGAAGACGAAGAATTCCACAACTGCCGGGCAGATTAAGTGACTAATATCACATTAAGCGTTTTCTCTCCATAGAAGTCCATTATAAGGAAAAGAGTGATAGCCTAACGTTGTTTCTTAACAACGACCGTTAACGCCCGTAAAAACCAAAACAGCTATCAAATTTTTACTTATAATAATCATACTGTCAAAAGAACGAGCTCTTATTTCAGCGTATGAAGTGAATAATATCTCGTTAAGTTAAAATTAAGTTAATATAACTTTCTCCCCCACAGGTGTCCATTATATGGAAACAGCTTAATGTGGATGCAAAATGGTGTTTATTATAAGTAAAATCTGACAGAAGTTTTTCCCCGGTCATTGTTAAGGTACGTTAAACCACGTTGTTTCCTTATAATGAACTTCTATGGGGAAGAAACTGCTCAACCTGGAAGTGTGGAAAGACATTCTCAAAATCCCCTCTCCTTCATCCTTTCGCTTGAAACTTGGCTAAACACATCCGCTTTTTATGTGTCTTCTCCAGACTGTTAACCTCAAAAAGGCCGCAGTGCTTTCTGCAGGGTGGGTCGGAACGAGGTCGGATCATATTCACAACTTAAAAGAACCGTACCAGAGTTCGTTTGGAAACCGAACCGAGACCACCTCTTCAGCTGGGTCTGCGTTCGGCTGTTTGGTGCGCACCAGAGTGTGATTGCTGTATTCAAAGGGGGGGAAACGAACCCAGAGTTCGTTTCAATCGAACCCAAACAAGACAGGTGTGAATACACCCTAAGTGTATAATGTGTAAAAAAAACAAAATGTTAAATGCTTGTTCTGTCTTGTTTAGTAGAAATGGAGTTTATACTGTCATTCATACACATGCTCACATTCTTTCACACATTTCTGATAAATGTTACGATATCAGTGTTAATGTTGTGGTTTATTTACTGTCATGCCAGAATAGTTTGTAAAGAACTTAACTATTAACTCATTGTACAATAATTGAATAATAGTGTTTTTGTATAACATTTTTATACGATATATAAAATTTGCCAAAAAAGTCAAATTTATCCTAAAAGTTATGTTAAAAAATGTTTACTTTTTCATATATAAACTCTGTAGCTATTACTGCCATTCTTTTCTGCATTTGTTCTTGTATGCAAGTTACATTTGACTGTTTTCTCTTCTTGTTTTTAATAAATGTTTACCTTTTGATAGTCATTCTATGTGTGCAAAATTGATTTTAAAATGAACAAGATTTGTAGGTTTAATGTCTAGCTCGATTTGAGTTCATTTTAGCCTCGCAATGTAGGTAAACATAAAAAAGCACCCAGCATGCGCGGTCAAAACAACCCAAGCGCTGGGCCCTGGTTCATCCCTTTTTGTCCCAGCAGTTTTTAGAGTGTATGAGAAAGAGAAACATATATATTTCCTGATCATAAATCTAGGGCTGTTGTTAATTTCAGTCTCAGCACACACATTCCCACATTTCCATGTATACAGTAATATACATTCTCTCAACCAGCTGTGGATGAGAAGGTGGAAACTTTGTTTTAGATAAGTTAGTTGTATGGACATTTTCTGCCATTTACCTTTTTTCGCTCTTTCTTTTCCTCGAGAGACTGTTTGTGATCAGCGAAAATTGTTGTTTGTTTAAACCACGGGACATTTCTCTTCAGTTAATTAAAGGGGTCATAGGATGCTGCTAAAAAGAACATTATTTTGTGTATTTGGTGTAATAAAATGTGTTTATGCGGTTTAAGGTTAAAAAAACACATTATTTTCCACATACCGTACATTAAAACATAAAACCCATTATATACGTGATATAAACATGATTTATAGTTGTGTTTTCTTTTGGAAGGCAAAATCAAAGTAGTTTCGCTTCCTCAACTAAACAGTGTCACACACTGCGGCCTTGAGTGAGCAGAGCCGCGGTCTAGAGTGAGACGCGGCCTAGAGCGAGGCGAGGTCTAGAACGAGACACGGTCTTGAGTGAGCCGAGGTCTAGAGCGAGCCGAGGTCTAGAGCGAGCCAAGGTCTAGAGCGAGACACGGTCTTGAGTGAGCTAAGGTCTAGAGCGAGCTGAGGTCTAGAGCGAGACACGGTCTAGAGTGAGACACAGTCTAGAGCGAGACACGGTCTTGAGTGAGCTGAGGTCTAGAGCGAGCCGAGGTCTAGAGCGAGACACGGTCTAGAGTGAGACACGGTCTAGAGTGAGACATGGTCTAGAGCGAGACACGGTCTTGAGTGAGCTGAGGTCTAGAGCGAGCCGAGGTCTAGAGCGAGACATGGTCTAGAGTGAGACACGGTCTAGAGTGAGACACGGTCTAGAGTGAGCCGAGGTCTAGAGTGAGACACGGTCTAGAGTGAGACACGGTCTAGAGTGAGACACGGTCTAGAGTGAGACATGGTCTAGAGCGAGACACGGTCTTGAGTGAGCTGAGGTCTAGAGCGAGCCGAGGTCTAGAGCGAGACACGGTCTAGAGTGAGACACGGTCTAAGAGTGAGCCGAGGTCTAGCGGTGAGTGAGACACGGTCTAGAGTGAGACAAACGGTCTAGAGAGTGAGACATGGTCTAGAGTGAGACACGGTCTCTAGAGTGAGACATGGTCTACAGTGAAACACGGTCTAGAGTGAGACATGGTCTAGAGTGAAACACTGTCTAGAATGAGACACGGTCTAGAGTGAGCCAAGGTCTAGAGCGAGACACGGTCTAGAATGAGCCACGGCCTAGAGTGAGACACAGTCTAGAGTGAGCCGAGGTCTAGAGTGAGACATGGTCTAGAGTGAGACACGGTCTAGAGTGAGCCGCAGCCTAGAGTGAGACACGGTCTAGAGTGAGCAACGGTCTAGAGTGAGACACGGCCTAGAGTGAGACATGGTCTAGGGTGAGCCGAGGTCTAGGGTGAGACATGGTCTAGAGTGAGACACCGTCTAGAGTGAGACACGGTCTAGAGTGAGCCGAGGTCTAGAGTGAGTCACGGTCTAGAGTGAGACATGGTCTAGAGTGAGACGCGGTCTAGAGTGAGACACGGTCTAGAGTGAGACACGGTCTAGGGTGAGCCAAGGTCTAGAGTGAGACGCGGTTTAAAGTGAGACACAGCCTAGAGTGAGACACGGTCTAGAGTGAGACACGGTCTAGGGTGAGCCGAGGTCTAGAGTGAGACACGGCCTAGAGTGAGCCGAGGTCTAGAGTGAGACGCGGTCAAGAGTGAGACACGGTCTAGGGTGAGCCGAGGTCTAGAGCGAGACACGGTCTAGGGTGAGCCGAGGTCTAGAGTGAGACGCGGCCTAGAGTGAGACACGGTCTAGAGTGAGACACAGTCTAGGGTGAGCCGAGGTCTAGAGTGAGACGCGGTTTAGAGTGAGACGAGGTCAAGAGTGAGACACGGTCTAGGGTGAGCCGAGGTCTAGAGCGAGACACGGTCTAGGGTGAGCCGAGGTCTAGAGTGAGACGAGGTCAAGAGTGAGACACGGTCTAGGGTGAGCCGAGGTCTAGAGCGAGACACGGTCTAGGGTGAGCCGAGGTCTAGAGTGAGACACGGTCTAGGGTGAGCCGAGGTCTAGAGCGAGACACGGTCTAGGGTGAGCCGAGGTCTAGAGTGAGACGCGGCCTAGAGTGAGACACGGTCTAGAGTGAGACACAGTCTAGGGTGAGCCGAGGTCTAGAGTGAGACGCGGTTTAGAGTGAGACACGGCCTAGAGTGAGCCGAGGTCTAGAGTGAGACACGGTCTAGAGCGAGACATGGTCTTGAGTGAGCGACAGTCGGCATGATTGAGCAGAGACCGGAGGTCAGGAGTGAGCCGCGGTCTAGCCGGCTGAGGTTCACTTTAGACCATGTCCGCGGTGTGTGACGCTGTTTCGTTGAGAAAGCAAAACTACTTTGTTTTTGCCTTCCAAAAGAAGACACGACTAGAAATCATGTTTATATCACATTTACTGATACTGCGCCCAGCTGGTGGAATGACCTCCCGATCTCAATTCGAACAGCTGAGTCTTTACTCATTTTCAAAAAACATCTAAAGACTCACCTTTTTACCTGCACTTAACCAACTAATGCTAGTACTTACCTTTTTCTTTTTTCTTGTCTATCATATTCAAAAAAAAAAAAAAAAAAAAAAAAAAAAACCCTGGCTATATACCGTTGTTGTTCTCTTGTTGAACTTGTCCATAGCACTTGTATACCGTTGTTGTTCTCTCGTTGATCTGATTGTTTCTACTGTTCTCATTTGTAAATCGCTTTGGATAAAAGCGTCTGCTAAATGATTAAATGTAAATGTAAATGTTTATAATGGGTTTTATATTTATGTCTCGTTGCTCCGGCTGAACAAGGCATCACAGTATGTTAAGAGGCGTAACATTTCCGTCTCACGCTTGAGGCATTCGGCCAATCACAACACGCTTGATAGCTGGCCAATCACAGCACACTTCGGTTTTCAGAGCGATGAGCCTTGTAAAAATCGATGCGTTTCAGAAGGCGGGGCATAGAGGAGAACAATAATGTACAGTATGTGGAAAATAATGTGTTTATTAACCTGAAACTACATGAACACATTTCTTTACACCAAATACTAAAAATATAGCAGCATCATATGACCCCTTTAAAATATGTCAGTGCCATTGTTGTGTCTCAAGATTCAAACCAGTAAAGTTCTTAAGGCATTTTTATAGAAGTTATTTAAATATCCTGATTTAACCAAGGCCTAGTCCTGGCTTAAGCTAAGCCCTGTCTGTGAGACCCTGTCTCTATGTACAAACATGGAAGTTATACAAGAATGAAACAACATCGTTGTTCACATGAGGCATGTACACACATTTAAATTACTTTATGCACTAAAATGTACACTTATGCCCCCTCACAGCAAAACTGCAGATCAGCTGTATGTCATGTGGGTTAACTGAGACCTGTTCTGAGGAGGATCACTTTATTGACAGGTACACTGCACAATTAAAGGTAAACCCTTAAGTCAGAGGCCCTTATAAAGACTGTAACTTTAATGTTTGCTCTTCACAGAAAAGTTGTCAACAACAATCCTGACATCACCCACATCACCACCCATTTTTACAGTAAACCAGGTATGTATAAGTGCATTCATCCCATGTTGTATTTGCCATAGATTCCAAACTCAAAAATATGGTCTGTAATCTGGGAATTTTCTGATCAATTCCACTAATATCACAATACTCTAACAGACTCTACTTCAAATTAACATTACTTTACAAAACCTACAGCACACAACACTCATTATACAGATGCTATAGGACACATTTCTCAGTACTTAGTTCACTTTTGCAAAACTCTTCACACAGTTCTCTTAACCAACTTTCAGCTTGGCAAAGCTGTTCATTTCACATTCAAAATGCATTACAAATACCAAAACACTTTATTCAGGTCTTAAATCAACTCATTCTTCCAAAACACTAGCAAAGGTTGACAGCCGACAAACACACTTTGTCACCCACAAAACAATGACCTAAAAAACACTAACGACATGTAGCATTATACAGTGTTTTCTTGTGTAAAACAAGGACACATCTCTGTTTATAATGCACTGCAATATATGTTACTGGAATGAATCAGACATGATGCAGAATTTGTCAATATTTTATGTCATTTATTATTATTATTATTCTTTTTTTTTTTTTTTTTTTTTTTTTTGCACTGAGTAATTCCAAAATAACAAGAATTTGTATACACACCATCCACTGATACAGACACAATAGTAATGCTAATCTACTCGGTCTTCTCCATTTGGCCACAGGTTCTCCATCCACATCACATCTTATGTCATCTAGGGCAATACACCTAGGAGAGAATCTTCTGGCATGCCTGATCCATCCCTGGCGAGCTTCTGCTGATAGATGTTCACAGGCATCCAGCAGGTCATTGTGTCCAGGAGGGACATTTGATCATGTGGGCATGGTCATATTTATAATTTGTTTTATAGCATTTAATTTTAAGATTTAAAATATATTTCATTAAAATATTACTGTAGAAATGTAGAAAATTGCTGTCTTATTCAGTTTTGTATTATGTTATTGTTTTGAACATCAGTTTAACAGTTTTTGAAAACAGTATGTAAGCATGTGCAAATTGGCCTGTACGTACAAAGAGTTTTGGCAGTTTGTGTTGTGTCTGAGTGAGAAAAGAATTCATGAAATTTTAGAGATGTAGTCACTGAATGCATTTTGTGCCAAAGCAATGATAATTGATCCTCAGTTTAGCTCACATAGACTTCTGTTGTGCTCACTGTGTGAAGAGTTTAGCAAAAGTGACCTAAGTATTGAGAAATGTGTCCTAGCGTCTGTAAAAAACTGTAATTTAGGCATCGATAGTGTTGCCATAGAAACGCACAGTTTGTGGTCCAAGGACATGAACAGCTCTAAGTAGAACATGGTGTGAACGCAGCAGATGATCTTGAGCATTTGACAACAGCATTATTTAACTGACTTTATAATGTCTTTATGGATCTGTTTCTTCCTCTGTTAGGACGCAGCTGACAGGATAGACTCCAGTAAGAATCCTCAGCGTTGATCAAGCAAGTCCACGTCTAACCCATCTAGAGTGGGAATCATCTTGGAAGAAAACTTTGTGGAGGAACCGACCGATCTCAGGCCTTCTATGTCCATTTTTTCAGACCGATTTATGCCCTGCATCTGGACTAAGTGTTTGAAAAGCACTTTAAATTTTATTCAGCAGGTAGTGCTCAACCTCGGAAAAGGTGAGTTAGCACCTAAAATTCAGTACTGCAAATATTTTGGAATAAAACCATATAGTTTTGATGTCGTTTGTTGTAATTCTGAGATAAACTGTTTTATGTTAGTTGGTTAAACTAGTTTTTTTTTTTTTTTCATGTTTTATGGGGAAATGTTTTCATGTTTTGTTGCGTTTTTAAATTAACATTTGGAATTGAATTAAAATAAAACACAAAATTGCATGAATGTTTATTTGTTTGCTTTTTTAATTTTTTATTTATTTTTTCTTTTTTTTAAGGGGCAGCTGTGGCCTAATGGTTAGAGAGTTGGACTTCCTGAAGGTCGCAGGTTCGAGTCTCGGTGCTGGCAGGAGTTGTAGGTGGGAGGGAGTGAATGAACAGTACTCTATTCCACCCATCTATTCTTCTTTTCCACCCTCAATACCCATGACTGAAGTGCCCTTGAGCAAGGCACTGAACCCCCAGTTGCTCCGACTACGACTTTCAGTTTCACTTTCACTTTTTTTTTCCCTTAATTTTCTAGTTTAACAAATTGGAAAAATAAAACAACTGGTATAGATTTAACTTATAAATTACACTGAAAAATGTTTCATTCATCCAATTAAAAAAAAAATAATAATAATAATAATAATTTATATATAAATATATATATATAAATTTCTTAAAAGATAATTTTTGTTTTAAATAAAACGTCTCAGGTTACGAATGTAACCATGGTTCCCTGAGTAGGGAACGAGACACTGCGTCCTCTAGGGGTCGCTATGGGGAACACCTCGTCGTGACCCGTCTCTGAAGCATACAAATGAAAAAACACCAACGAGTTGGCCGGCGACAGCCTCTGACGTCACTACCAGTGCGACTATAAAACAGGCACCCGGGAAACACGTCATTCACTTCTTTTTTTTTTTTTTTTTTTTTTTTTTTTTTTTTTCGTCTCTGAAGCTTGCGCCGAAGCATGGCAGGGAGCTAGAGGACGCAGTGTCTCATTCCCTACTCAGGGAACCATGGTTACATTCGTAACCTGAGACGTTCCCTTCAAGGGGAACTTCGAACTGCGTCCTCTAGGGGTCGCTATGGGGAACAGTATACCCCACGCCGCCATGCTGAGGGGAGTGCAGGCCAAACCTCATGGCGAACACTAAGTACCAACTCTACCATTTCAATGGGAGTTGCCCCCCGGGACGTTTAGACGGCTTTCTGTGACAATACCCCTTACGGCCAAAAGGCCTAAGCTACATACCCAACTTAATTGTTAGGGCCTCGGTCGCCCGGTGGTAGTCTAGCTAAAGGCTTGGAATCAGAAAAAGATTCCTTTAAAGGGATACAGCTAGGAACCCTAGCATTTTTATACTAAGTCTAGCCTGTAACACAGGGGCTACAGCTTGCTTCCCGCCAAAAGCTTGCTGAAGGAGCTGTCTCAACAGATCTCCAGTAGCAACACCCTGTTTAGATAGGTATCCGAGGATACATGGGTGGAGTGGCGCCCAAGATGAACGGGGCTTTTACCAACTCAAGAAAGGGCACGAAGCAACCGTGCGAAACCCCTCACCATATAGGATTTTAGAAAGAACGCAGAATACTAGCGTGCGAACTTACCACATTGTGGATTTCAGAAAGTGTGCAAAAACTTCACGTGCACACTTACCATAGCATGGATTTTCAAATACTGGTCTAAGGAAGGGCTCTCGTGGCACTCTGATAGAGCAGCTCATAGATGGAAATGGTGCCATCTCAAAAAAAAGTATGTTTGAGAGTCATCAACTCGATCTGTGGAAATAATGCTGGAAGCGCTCTGGGAAAAACAGTGAACTCAGTCTCATATGAGAGGAGAACTCATGAATACAGAGAAGCACGCTCATAGGCAACCCTTCTTGGAAAAGGGGAGCGCTGGCTAAACTACCACGAGAATCGCCCGAATAGCCCTTCATGTTGAGGGAAGCGATGCTTGAGGGTGTATAAACAAAAAACACACTGGCTGAATGGAGCCCAAGGAACCAAGGTCTAATTCATCTCAAGAACAGGGAACGAGGCGGAGCGCGTAACCCTTACCATACAGGATTTCAGAAAAGTGCGCAGAGTCTTGCGTGCACACTTACCAATACGTGGATTTTTTAGAAAGTCCGCAAAGTGTTCACGTGCACACTGACCACATGTGGCTTTTCAGAAAGTACACAGAGCTTAGCGTGTGTACCTAAAGGTTCCTAAGCATCGCAGAGTGCTGAAACCGCACGGGAGAGGCAAGCTCAAGTTTTACAAACCTCTAGCGAGGGGAGCATCACCTGAGGCAGCATATACAAGAAGACTTCTGTAACTGCCACCTTCACTTCCCGCTGGATGCGACAGCACCTAAGCGGCCAGGAGACCCCTCAGGGTGACCTGGCCGTACATCCATGAAATTCCCTGCAGTGCTGTGCCAGGCCTGATGATCAAGGAGGCTCCCGCAGAAACCTGTGATCTCAGCCGCCTAATACCAGAACATGAAGCCGGATGGCTGGTGTTGACGAGTGTTTAGTAAACACTGTAACTGAGCACTGCAAAAGGAAACTCACTGAGCTTATTAGTAGACACATAACCACCAGCAATTTACACATAAGTATATACAGAAATGGGTTATTTTTATACTCCCACCCTCCTGCACTAGAGCCCCGCTCAAGGGGCGCCTCTTTTTAGTCCGGACCATCAGTAAGGTGGTTGCTATGAACATAGAACCAGCCAAAAACATTATAGGTCTAGCATAGGAGACTGTTATGTGTTAGAGGTTTCCACCTAAACTCGATCAGGTGGAAAGCTGGTGGTTACAGGGGAATTAGGAAGGGGAGGATAAAAGCATAAGTTAAAAATCCCTAAAAAGGAACGAGTAGATACCCTCAGTATCACTCTGACTCAGACGAGAACTCTGCCTCGTCTGGATCACATCCCTTAGGTTTCTGCTTACCCCCTTGTGACCCACAATTCCTCTTAACCCTGCCCGCAGGTGGGGGAGGAGCGTGAGTCGCGACACTAGCCCTTCTGTGCCCGTCTTTGATCCTCAGATCGAGACAGACCAGGACCCCTATGTTGGTCGGGCTCAGACCTGGACCTTCGTGGAACGAAGGATCTGAAAGCAGCGGAGTGCGCCTTCGTCTCCCCGAACTTCTCGATCACCGTCTCAACGGAAATACCGAAAAGTTCATAAGGCGAAACCTGAGCATTGAGAAGAATGCCTTTTCTTTCTTCCCCGATGTCTGCCAGGTTCATCACAGATGTCTCTCCGCCACCAGCATGGCCACCATAGTCCTGCGCTTGGCAGAGGCGGCCTGCTTGGTAGCCCGGAGAGAGGCCTGTGGTGCGGCGCAGCTCGGCTACCTGATCAGGAAAAAGGCCTTTGCCTCTATCCAGGTCTTTCAGCAGATCAGTCTGATATGCTTGAAGCATTTATTTTGTAATAAAGCCACAGCCTGCCCTGCTGCTGCGTATGCCTTGCCATTTAAGCCAGATGCATTGCTTGAAGGGGCTTAGATATGCAAGGAGGGAGATTAAGAGAGGATGTCTCCCCCGCAGAATGAAAGCTCTTTCTGCAGGGGGCATCCTCTTATAGCCGTTTTCGCGCATCGCCTCGATGTCGGCAAAAACTCTTATGCTGAAACCGATGGATGCGAGAAGAAAACGGCCTCTTTCATTTCCTTTCGATCTCTGTATGGAGATCAGGCAGAAATGGAAGGCTCACCTGAGCTGAAGGGCTATGGTCGGAAAGATAACGCTCATCGAGGTGCGATCCATAAACTCCAACAGCTCTACATACGCAGGGCAGGAGAATTGAGAAGGCTCAGCCTCAGCTTCTTTCACCATCCTCAAATATCTCCTTCTTTTCCTGGGTAAAAACCCAGCAGAGCACTAACCTCAGTATCAGAAAGTGTTAAAGATATAACATCATCCTCCCGAGGCTCTCTCTCCGTCCGCCGCCATTATGATCGTGAAAGGGAAAGTCCCTCTTTAAACCATTCAGACAGATCCACCTGAAATTCTCACGAGCTCATTCTCCTCCGTGCCTCAGCAACGGCGGGTCCTGAACCGCGGGAAGCAGATGGCTGCCTTTTTTTTTTTTTTCGGAAAGAGAGACGAACGAGAGCGGAGCTTTTTTCTTGAAAAAATGCTCGCAATGCACGCAGATTGCCTCCTCAAAGGCATCGCGTGCGTGCTCTTTACCCACAACAAATCACGTAAAGATCGTTTGTGTCATCAGGTGTCAAATAACGCCGACACGGATGCATACATTGTCTAAACGCTTGCTAGTAGTCGCCATGATAGACAGAGAAAGAGCGCTCTTACCGGTTCTTTCAGATGCACGCTTCAAACAAACAAAACAGTCAGTGAAGACGAAGAAGATGACGTGTTTCCCGGTGCCTGTTTTATAGTCGCACCGGTAGTGACGTCAGAGGCTGTCGCCGGCCAACTCGTTGGTGTTTTTTTATTTGTATGCTTCAGACACGGGTCACGACGAGGTATCCCAAACATACAAAAATAAAACACTCACATCCAATCTCCCTCAACAATTAACTAAATATATATATATATATATATATATTATTTTTTTTTTTTGGATCAAAAATAGAATTTAAAATGAGAACGACATAGCAAAAGATTGTTTAGGGCAAGTAATTTATTTTTCATTGGCTCAAGTTATAAAATATAGATCTGAATCATTACCCTATTTTTTTTTTTTTTTTATTGGATGAATGAAACATTTTTTTTTTTTTTTTCAGTGAGTATAAAGTATCTCTATTCTCTGGACAAGAGAGGATTGTAGCAGTTGCACAAATGATATCAAGCATGACGGTCGATTCACTTCCATTTACAGAGAACTGTATGAAGTATCTGAGATACTTGTAGCCTTACAGATTTATACAAATTTAAGAAAATCAACAAACAGTATAAGTAAAAAAAAAAAAAAAGAAACATAGACATTCCACTCATCTGTAGCACAAAGGGTAAAGCAAAAGAGATACGATTAATTAATCAAACTTTAACACTCTATGGTAACCATCAAATAAGTTTTTATTACATGAAATAGCTTCAATCATACAAATCAAGAGATATATATAAAAAACTTATGTAATTCAAGTTAAAACTTATTTAATTCAATTAGATATCAATTTTCCATCCAATTTAATCACATAAATCCAGCACTAAAGTTAACATTTATTTAAGCTTCACCCTTTCATGTTCAGTTAATGTGAATGAATTAAATACATTTTATGAAAACCGATGAACTGTGATTTAAGCTTGTACAATACACAAACTTTACTCATTTACAATAACTTGTTGTTATTTTGCTTTATATAATCACCTTACATTTTCTTAATTCTATTAAATAAATGGACAAAACATTTACAATTTCAAACATTTATTGTTGTAATTGTCCATGAGCCCAAAATAAAAACCAAACCTAACAAAAAAAAAAAAAAAAAAAAAAAAAAAGCATGAAAGCAAGACATACTGTAATGCAGTACTTAACAAATAAAGGCAATTGTTTTCTGCAGTTTCATGAATCCTTCTAAACATGTTTGACTTTTTAGTTTTGTATGCCCACAACCATACTTTTAACATCAAACATTAATTTCACATTTTCACGGTAACATTGTCATATTATTGCATAGTACTTATTTTTATTGCATGTGCTTTCTCCTGATCTATAACACAAAACACAAATGTAAATGGTCCCTTCTCTTCCTAAATATTTGTTAAAACAATTAAACAACCAGTGCCCTTTTAAGTGCTTGAACCTTTGTGGAATATATACTCTTAAATATATACGTATATATATATTTATATACTATAAATACTCTTCATGTGTTGTAGCAGCTTTGCACCCTCTATCACAGCTCCAACATCACCCGACTCATCCTCAGCACCAGCACCTTCTTTGCGAATCACAAAAAGCCCCAGAGTGGTCTCAGAAATTCCTTTTACTGCTTCTTCAGGGTCGCAGCCCTAAGGCCAAAATAAGTAAGTAAATATTAAATAATTTTATAATAAATAAATAAATAAACACACATTTTTTAGTTTCACTGAAATTTTGGCAACATACAGGCTGGCCCTAACCCTAACCCTAACCCTAACCCTAATGTATGTTAGGTCCTTAAAAAAGGACATATGTTTACAAACCTGGAATTCTTTGATTGTTGTCATGCCCTCATTGAGGTACACACACAGACTCTGTATGACACATTCTGTATAATCTATCTATATATAAAACAAAAACAACACTTACTGTAATTGAGTGATTGCCCCAAGCTGAAGACAATGTGGAATGATGTCACAGTGATGAGGTCTCTGAAATAGTAAAGATGACATATAACTTGAGTTTTGTAATGACAACTCTGCATTAAAAGAATGCATGATCAACTTAATGTACAAAATTAGTTTTAAATGGAAATCCTATAAACTTTTACATGTACCTTTCATATACTCACATAATGTAATGTCAAAAAAGAGAGAAAATATCTCAGAAATTAAATGAGTACAGTTTAGTTAAACTATATATACCATAAGTGAGCGATTGAGTTTAATCAGATTCAATGTGGAATGATGTCACAACGAAGTCTCTGGAATATTAAAAACGAGATATGATTTGATATTTGGAATGAAAATACAGCTCAGAAAAGAATGTTCCACTTCATGGACACGATTTGTTTTAACAGGACATCCTACAAAATTTTACATTCAACTTTCCTATAATGTCGAGCATGTTTGAACAACGCTTTAGCATAGTTGCAAAGTATATTTATAGAAAAGCAAAAGGCAAAGTTACATCGAGATGGCTAATCTATTATTTAAAAAAAAAAGTCATAGACGCGTAATCTGCCTAAAAAATATGCACATAGTCGACAACATATATTTTAAAATGATCCAAGTTGCATATATTTGATAACATTGATAACAGTTTTTACGCGAGATCCTAACGTTTAACGTTAACGTTACATGTTCTGACATATTTGCAAAGTGAATGTACGACGAGATGACACTGTTAAAAAAAGAAGAAAAAAAAAATCACACGTAATCTTCTTAAATGCAAAAAACAATGTACATACTCAACCGATAGCACATTGTAAAATGATCAAGATAATGTTAGCAGGGAAGGCCGGAAATATGTAACGTTAGTTCATTCCCCAAAAAAGTGCAGTTATGGCAGCTACGGTAAATCAAGATCGATCAAATAATAAAAAAAATAGTTTGTTTAAGTTTACATCAATTATACATGAAGAGAATATCTTTCCTTGTATAATCTCCTCATCTGTTCTTCATTAATCTTCCTTGCTACCGTTGAGTCACCGTCGTCGTGTCCTAGTCGACTTGCTCATCCTCAATCTCATCTCATGGAAGAGCTTCAGTAACCCTGCTCTCTTCCTGTTGGCCTTTCCCTAAAGTACTGCTGTAGTCATTTTCTGAAAAGAATAAATAATTTTGTTGCCTACAGAAATAAGGACAGAGTCTTGTGTAATCAGGCTAGGAACACACTGAACAAAGAGATTAGAGTGGCTAAAAGGACCTACTCTAAAAAGTTGGAAGATCAGTTCACTTCCAGTGACTCAGCTTCAGTGTGGAAAGGGCTGATCTGGGGTGACCTTGCTAGGATTTCTATTTTACCTAAAATATCCAGGTTTTGTATGTTCGCACTGTGCAGATCGATCATTGTATGACATTCATAAGAGCTATAGAGAGCAGAGCAGACGGCTCCTTATGCATCACTCTCTTGGTACTTTGGTGTCCTACAATGATCAGTGCGCAGCGACGCTTCAAGTCAAACAAACGAACAAACACACCTAACATGTACGTGTATTTGCATCGCTTTGATCTTTCTCTGTAGATCTCACCTACTCAAAACACAAAACCTGGCAAGGACAAACAACACCATCATATTATTCATAAAACTCCTTATGATTTTATACAAAACATAAAAACCCTCAAAACACTGGTCCTGGGAAAATGGCTCGTATGTCAGAATCAGAATCAGAATCAGAAAGAGCTTTATTGCCAAGTATGCTTACGCATACAAGGAATTTGTTTTAGTGACATAAGCTTCCAGTACACAGAGACAACAACAACAAAAAACAAAAAAACAAAAACCAAATTGCAAATAAATAAATTGTATGAACAGTTGTGCTATAGATGATAATGGAATAGAATAGAGTAAGATGCAGAAATGTACTTGGATGGAGGGGTAACGAATAAATATAAGAATATTGCACATTTTTGCATAAGTGGGGAACATTTAACTGTTCATGAGGTAGATTGCCTGGGGGAAGAAACTGTTCTTGTGCCTGACTGTCCTGGTATATGAGACTCTGAAGCGCCGACCAGATGGCAAAAGTTCAAAGATGGGGTAACTTGGATGAGAGGGATCCAGAGTGATTTTCTGAGCCCTTTTCCTCACTCTGGATGTATACAGTTCTTGAAGGGTGGGCAGGGGAGCACCAATAATTCTTTCAGCAGTCCGAACCGTTCTCTGTAGTCTTCTGATGTCTGATTTTGTAGCTGAACTCAGACCAGACAGTTATTGAAGTGCACAGGACAGACTCAATGACGGCTGAGTAGAACTGTTTTCAGCAGCTCCTGTGGCAGGTTAAACTTCCTCAGCTGGCGAAGGAAGTACAACCTTTGTTGGGCCTTTTTTAACAATGGAGTCAATGTGATTGTCCCACTTCAAGTCCTGAGAGATGGTGGTTCCCAGGAATCTGAATAACTCCACTGCAGCCACAGTGCTGTCTATGATGGTGAGTGGGGGGAGTGCAGGGGGGTTTCTCCTGAAGTCCACGATCATCTCCACTGTTTTGAGAGTGTTCAGCTCCAGGTTGTTAAGACTGCACCAGACAGCCAGCTGCTCAACCTCTTGTCTGTAAGCAGACTCGTCACTGTCCTGAATGAGGCTGATGACTGTAGTGTCGTCTGCAAACTTCAGGAGCTTGACAGAGGGGTCCTTAGAGGTGCAGTCGTTGGTGTATAGCGAGAAGAGCAGTGGGGAGAGAACACATCCCTGAGGGGCACCAGTGTTGGTGGAGCAGCTGTTTGACATGAATTTCCCCAGACTCACTAGCTGTTGCCTATCTGTCAGAAAGCTGGTGATCCACTGACAGATAGAGCTAGGAACAGAGAGCTGGGTCAGTTTGGTCTGGAGGAATGTTGGGATGATGGTGTTGAAAGCCGAACTAAAGTCCACAAACAGGATCCTCACATAAGTCCCTGTTTTGTCCAGATGTTGCAGGATGAAGTGCAATCCCATGTTGATTGCATCATCCACAGACCTGTTTGATCGGTAAGCAAACTGCAGGGGGTCCAGTAAGGGTCCAGTGATGTCCTTCAGATAAGCCAGAACCAGTTTTTCAAATGACTTCATGACGACAGACATTAGAGCCACAGGTCTGTAATCGTTAAGTCCTGTTATCTTGGGTTTCTTTGGAACGGGGATGATGGTGGAGCGTTTGAAGCATGACGGCACTTCACACAACTCCAGAGATCTGTTGAAGATCTGTGAAAAGATGGGGGCCAATTGGTCAGCACAGGTTCTCAGATAGGCTGGTGTAACACCATCTGGGCCTGGTGCTTTTCTTCTTTTGTTCCTCCTGAAGACCTGACGCACATCGTTTTCACTGATTTGAAGAGCAGGAGGGGGGGAAGAGGGGTTATTGATGGAGGTGTTAACGGTTGTGTAGAGAGATGATCAGAATGGATGTGAGGTGTTTCAAATCTACAATAAAACTCATTCAGGTCGTTAGCAAGTCGTTGATTAGCCTAAGTGCAGGGGGGGGGTGTCTTGTAGTTGGTAATGGCTCTCAGTCCTTTCCATACTGAAGTTGAGTCGTTGGAAGTAAACTGGTCTTCCAACTTTTTAGAGTAGGTCCTTTTAGACGCTCTAATCTCTTTGTTCAGTGTGTTTCTGGCCTGATTATACAAGACTTTGTCCCCATTTCTGTAGGCATCCTCTTTGGCCTGACGAAGATGTCTGAGTTTTGTTGTAAACCATGGTCGTCTCACAAAAACTAATATAGATGTTTTGTGAGTTCGTAATCGGTGGTAGCAGCTTCAAAAACACTCCAATCAGTGAAGGTCAAAACAAGCCTGTGGTTGGTATAAGATGAACCAGACAGTGATCAGACAGTCCCAAAGCTGCACTTATAAAATATATAAATGAATGCCTGTAGGTTGGTATAAGATGAACCAGACAGTGATCAGACAGTCCCAAAGCTGCTCGTGGAACAGAGTGACATGCATCCTTTATTGTGGTGTAACAGTGATCCAATATATTACTGACTCTTGTGGGACATGTAACATGCTGTCTGTATTTTGGCAGTTCACGGGAGAGATTGGCTTTATTAAAGTCCCCAAGAACGATTAAAACAGAGTCTGGGTGTTGTTGTTCTGTCTCTGTGATCTGGTCAGCGAGTTTCTGTAAAGCCAGGCTTACATGCGCTTGCGGAGGGATGTAAACACTCACCAGAATGAACGAGTGAAACTCCCGCGGCGAATAGAATTGCTTGCAGTTGACAAAAAGCACTTCTAGATCTGAACAGCATATCTTCTTTAACACAGTTACATCTGTGCACCACCGTTCATTGATATAAAAGCATGTCCCGCCGCCGCGCGATTTCCCTGTTGATTCTGCGTCGCGGTCCGCTCTGAACAGCTGAAAACCTGGCAGATGGAGCGCGCTGTCCGGTATGGCGTCATTGAGACAGGTTTCCGTGAAACATAGAGCAGCAAAGTGTGATAAATCCTTATTTGTCCGGGAAAGAAGAAGGGGTTCGTCCGTTTTGTTGGGTAGAGAGCGGAGATTTGCCAGATGGATGCTAGGCAATGGCGTTCGAAATCCGCGCTTCCTGAGTCTAACGAGCGCACCAGCTCGCTTTCCCCGGTTGTGCTTTTTGAAGCGTTTGATCAGCGCTGCTGCTCCACCGACAACAACGTTCAGTAAAACGTCTGAATAATTTAAATCCGGTAAAAGATTTTCTGGTGTGTTCTGCCGAATGTTCAGCAGTTCATCCCTGGTGAAACTGACCGTGTTTGACAAACAAAAAACAGGAAAAACAAACAAAAACAGTACAAACACTGGAGAGCCAAGCACTGAAGCAGCCGTCTGCGGCACCATCGAGGTACTAAATACAATATATGTTCACCCTAGGCTGAGAGCCATCACAAACTACAAGACACCACCCCCCTGCAATGAGGCTGCAATGAGGCTAATCCACCACTTGCTGAAGACCTGAATGAGTTTTATTGTAGATTCGAAACCCCCCCACACCCCTTCTGACCATCTCCAACACACACACACACACACACAAAAAAAAAGTGACATCCAGCCAAGTATGGTGACCCATACTCAGAATTGGTGCTCTGCATTTAACCCATCCAAAGTGCACACACACAGCAGTGAACACACACACACACACACACACACACCGTGAACACACACCCGGAGCAGTGGGTATCCTTTATGCTGCGGTGCCCGGGGAGCAGTTGGGGGTTCAGTGCCTTGCTCAAGGACACCTCAGTAGTGATATTGCCGACCTGACACTCGAACCCACAACCTTAGGTTTAGGAGTCAAACTCTCTAACCACTAGGCCACAACTTCCCCAACCGTTAACACAACCATTAACACCTGGGATTGCACTTCATCCTGCAACATCTGGACGCAACAGGGACTTATGTGAGGATCCTGTTTGTGGACTTTAGTTCGGCTTTCAACACCATCATCCCAACAGCCCTCCAGACCAAACTGACCCAGCTCTCTGTTCCTAGCTCTATCTGTCAGTGGATCACCAGCTTTCTGACAGAGAGGCAACAGTTAGTGAGTCTGGGGAAATTCATGTCAAACAGCCGCTGCCCCACCAACACTGGTGCCCCTCAGGGATGTGTTCTCTCCCCACTGCGCTTCTCCCTCTACACCAACTACTGCACCTCTAAAGACCCCTCTGTCAAGCTCCTGAGGTTTGCAGACGACACTACGGTCATCGGCCTCATCCAGGACAGTGACGAGTCTGCTTACAGACAAGAGGTTGAGCAGCTGGCTGTCTGGTGCAGTCTTAACAACCTGGAGCTGAACACTCTCAAAACAGTGGAGATGATCGTGGACTTCAGGAGAAACCCCCTGCACTCCCCCCACTCACCATCATGAACAGCACTGTGACTGCAGTGGAGTCATTCAGATTCCTGGGAACCACCATCCCTCAGGACCTGAAGTGGGACAATCACATAGACTCCATTGTGAAAAAGGCCCAACAAAGGTTGTACTTCCTTCGCCAGCTGAGGAAGTTTAACCTGCCACAGGAGCTGCTGAAACAGTTCTACTCAGCCCTCATTGAGTCTGTCCTGTGCACTTCAATAACTGTCTGGTTTGGTTCAGCTACAAAATCAGACATCAGAAGACTACAGAGAACGGTTCGGACTGCTGAAAGGATTATTGGTGCTCCCTGCCCACTCTTCAAGAACTGTATACATCCAGAGTGAGGAAAAGGGCTCAGAAAATCACTCCGGATCCCTCACATCCAAGTTACCCCATCTTTTAACTTTTGCCATCTGGCCGGCGCTTCAGAGTCTCATATACCAGGACAGTCAGGCACAGGACAGTCAGGCACAAGAACAGTTTCTTCCCCCAGACAATCTACCTCATGAACAGTTAAATGTTCCCCACTTTTGCAATAAAAATATGCAATATTCTTATATTTATTTGTTACCCCTCCCTCATAGTACATCCCTGCATCTTACTCTATTCTTTTCCATTATCAATTTATTTTTTAAATTAATTTATATTTTTTTTGATTAATTTAGCAATATTTATCTGTTTTTTTTCTTTCTTTTTTTGTTGTCTGTGTTTGTTGTTGTTGTCTCAGTGTACTGGAAGTTTATGTCACTAAAACAAATTCCATGTATGTAAGCATACTTGGCAATAAAGCTCTTTCTGATTCTGATCTATTTACAGAGTCACTCTCGATGGCACAATCTTGGCCCAGATTGAGTGTTTGGGGCAGTCCTTATATCTGGGTCAGGTGTAGAGGAGAACCAGTAGCAGCCTCCAGCACATTATCTCAAGGAACCGCCCCCCCCTGAAACACAAACATACACAGAGAGAACACAAGAGGGCAGAACAAATGACCATAACTAACAACAAACAATAAACAAAATCCCAATGCGGAAATAATTACTGCAATTACACTGTTGTACAGCATTGCCTTATGGAAACATTGATATTTTCTCAATTTACAGTAAAATAATTTTAGACAAAGATAAATTGTGAATAAAAATATAAAATTTACTTAAAGATTCTGCAAAAAAAAAAAAAAAATTAATAATAATAATAATAATAATAATAAAATTAAATAAATAAACAAATAAATAAATAAATAAAAATCCCACTTGAGAAGAGAAATGACGTTAATAGAGCAACTTCTGGTGTTTTCTGTGAGGGTGACAGTAGGAAAAAAAAGATTTGGACAGAAATTAAAATGTCATGTGATTTAAACACAGCACATTATTGTCTACCTTAAGGCCTGCCCTTTAATTCCTTTAGTGCAATATATCTCTCTGTGACTGCCGAGTACAGCTGTCCAGGTTATGGAGGGCACTGAGTCTCCATACTCAGAACATGTATGATATTTCTGTGTGTCAGAGAATAACTTTAAACAGTTTCAGTGAATTTCTCCTTTCCTCTCTGAGAAACTGTACTCATTGTCCATGTGTGTGAAACTAAACACCTGATAATGTTCAGGTCTGTCACCCAGATGAGCCGTTACTGACCCCTGATCACTTGTGACCTAAATAATCACCAGAGATATGTATTGAACCATATGTCCATGTCTGGAGATTCTCGAAGTTTATCTGTTCCAGACAACCAGAATCCTTCCTCCTGCAGTGCCTTGAGTGTTTAGTGTCCTCTGTTAGAGTCTAACTCTTGGTGTCTGGAGCATGAACGCAGAGTAAATAAACTCCTCTGACTTCTGCTGATCTCTGAATTTTTTTTTTTTTTGGCAATGTGGTAGCTAATTTCTATGAATTCATATGAACTTATTAATGAATTTCCAAACTGAGTTATTGTTATTATTATTATTATTATTATTATTATAGTATTATGACAGATCATCTGCTGACTCAGATCTCCGGATGTTTGTGCTTCAAGCTGCCCAAAACAGCAGCTGTATCAAACACTGCACACGCGCTTCACTGATGATCATTTCATTAAAATCACTTCCAAACTGTTTCTAAAAACACTCAGAGGACGAGTTTTTTTATCAACTTTTCCACTGAAACGAGGCATTAAATGCGCACGCGGCTTTGTTCCGTGGCTGATGCTCGCCTCGAGTTTGATCTGCGCGGAGCAAAACAACATTTCCTCGCCGCGTATTTTAGTCTCCAAAGAAAGCCAAGAACCTCTGCTTGGTGTTCACTTTGTTTCTACTGCGCCAAACTATTTTAGTAGTCGAGTTTTGCTCTTAAATTTAGAAGAAGAAAACACAAGCGCGAGCGGCTCGCGGGGGCACAGAGCGGGCGGGTTTGAGTCTATAAGGTTCTCATGTGTTAAATAAGAGCGCAGCGCGGTTCGAGTGCAGCTCATTGTTTAACATAGAGAGCGTTTGATTTGCTGGTTTTACTGAATACTCTACACAGAGAGATGGCAGAAACCGCCCCAGCCGCAGCCGCCCCGCCGGCCAAAGCGCCCAAGAAGAAGTCCGCTGCTAAAGCCAAGAAAGCAGGTCCAGCTGTCGGTGATCTGATCGTTAAAGCCGTGTCCCGCATCGAAGGAGAGGAGCGGTGTGTCTCTCGCCGCCCTGAAGAAAGCTCTCGCTGCCGGCGGCTACGACGTGGAGAAGAAGAACTCCCGCATCAAGCTCGCCCTCAAGAGCCTGGTGACTAAAGGAGCCCTGGTGCAGGTCAAAGGAACCGGTGCCTCCGGCTCCTTCAAGATCAACAAGCAGCAAACCGAGACCAAGAAGAAACCGGCGAAGAAAGCAGCTCCTAAAGCGAAGAAGCCCGCGGCCAAGAAACCCGCTGCTGCCAAGAAGCCCAAGAGCGCAGCGGCAAAGAAGCCCGCCGCTAAGAAATCCCCCAAGAAGGCCAAGAAACCCGCCGCTGCAGCCGCTAAGAAGGCCACGAAGAGCCCCAAGAAGACAAAGAAGCCCGCAGCGCCTAAGAAAGCAGCCAAGAGCCCCAAAAAGGGCCAAGACTGCCAAACCCAAGACAGCAAAGCCTAAAGCTGCCAAGCCTAAAAAGGCAGCTCCCAAGAAGAAGTAAAAAACAACTGTTTTATTCCCCCAACGGCTCTTTTCAGAGCCACCCACAAACTCTAAAGAGAGCAATTTACTTTATTGAAGTAAGGTTAGGTTAAGAAATGTTAACTAATTTGTGCCACAGTTGTACTTTCAAAACAACTCAGTAAATAAAACGGCAGACACAACATGACAATAATCCATCAACTCATTCACTGCTGTCGTAAACTGCAGACAACACAATAATAACAGCAATGAACACAACAAAAGTGTTTCTTTCATATACATTGCACACAGCAGCAGGATAAAAGAGCTTCTAAATCGTCCTGTAAACACAGTCATTACTAATCTCTAACTTATTAACACTGAAGAACTAAAAAGACCATCTAGTGGATGTTCTTCATACAAAATCATTTTTAATTTTGCCCTTGTTCTCTTTTCCACAAAAACCCTCAAGAGAATAAAACAGAATGCTGACCAGGATTCCCTTGTTATTAATCCTGTTTTTATCATCCACAGTGATATCAGCTCCCCAGCAGAGCACTGCACAGAACAGAAGAAGCTTTAATGCCACAGGAATTGATCTTCCTCAAAAATAATCAGAATCAGAATGAGCTTTATCTCCAGGAATGTTTACACATACAAGAAATTTGTTTTAGTGACAGAAGCTCCACAGTGCAACAGTGACAAGACAGGACACAGACAATAAAAATAATAATATACAAAAATATTCAATGTACAAAAAAGCAAAAACACAATATATAATATAGACAGTAATCCTGACTGTGGTTTCTTAAAGACGACCTCACTGTACTTTCTCCAGTTTAATTTACTGTCCAAATGGATACCAATAAATTCATAAGACTGAACTTTCTATCTTCTGACCATGGATTGTCACCAGTATTACTGCTTCTGTGTGTCTTCATAAATCAATAAAATAAAAATAAATTACACCATGTAGCAAAAAGCTGAACCTCTCTTCTATTGTCCCAATCATTATTTAGTTTGATTAGATCCACAAGTTCAGTGTCATCAGAAATCTTTTGTAGACAGCAAGATTACTGAGTAAGCTTACAATCAGAAGAATGCAGTGCAAATTAAAAAAAGTGACAAAAAAGATAAATTAGAAGAGTGTATCTGAGTTCACCTCGACTCAATGTTTTACATGTTAACTGTATTTAGAAAAGCCACAAAGCTTCTTTTCTTCTTCACAAGTTCTTGAATGTTTCTGTCGTGTTGTTTCTAAAGCTGCAGAATCCGCGCGCCAGCTGTGGAGGCGTGGCTTCGGCGGTCGGTGTTGGAGGGAAGTTCAGTGATTGGTTTGAAATCTTACAGACTCTAAACCAATGGGCGATTCGTGACTCTTTTAAATACAGTAGAGCGGGACTCACGTATTCATTATTTCTGCCTTACAAGCGAAGAAGTTCTTACAATCAACAATGAGTGGAAGAGGCAAAACCGGCGGTAAAGCGAGAGCGAAGGCCAAGGACTCGCTCCTCCAGAGCAGGGCCTGCAGTTCCCCGTCGGTCGTGTTCACAGACTTCTCCGCAAAGGGAACTACGCAGAGCGCGTCGGTGCCGGAGCTCCCGTCTATCTGGCGGCTGTGCTCGAGTATCTGACCGCTGAGATCCTGGAGTTGGCTGGAAACGCCGCAAGAGACAACAAGAAGACCCGCATCATTCCCCGTCACCTGCAGCTGGCGGTGCGCAACGACGAGGAGCTCAACAAACTCCTGGGCCGAGTGACCATCGCTCAGGGCGGCGTGCTGCCCAACATCCAGGCCGTGCTTCTGCCCAAGAAGACCGAGAAACCCGCCAAAGCCAAGTAAACAGATCCAAGCATGTTTCTGAAACCCAAAGGCTCTTTTAAGAGCCACCCATTTTATCTCTTACAGAGCGATTTTCTTTTAGTTCTTAGTTAAAGATAGGTGCACAAGTTGTTTCAGCTTGATTCTCTTATGAGAACCTGGGGATTTGGTTAGGTACTCACACGACACATGGTGTGACCCATCAAATATACCTAAAAAATAAATTAATAATAGTGATAATATTGCACTTTTCTTTTTTTTTTTTCTCAGACTTAAAATCAGCAAGCTTTTATTTTGGCGGATTGCTGGCAAGTAAGTCTACGCGGTTCTAGGTTTAGCGCTGATTGTAGAGCAGTGAATGAAATGTCACAGTTTTGCATTGAGCTTTGAAAACATTAGCGGGTAGCCTAGATTTATGCTTTCAGTTTGAATAGAAGTCTTATACATAAGACAGTGGTGCACACGGATCACCTATGTGCACCACTGTATGTGTGTGTGTGTGTGTGTGTATATATATATATACATATATATATATATATATATATATATATATATATATATATATACAAATGTTTAGTGTGGGTAATTGTAAATGCAATCAACAGCTGGAGATAGTTTTAAACAACCATTTAAACCAAAGGGGGAAAAAGGATTATACAAAACACTGTCAGTAGGAAACTTGAAACGCGTGTAGTAGACTGTCTGATTGCACAAAGTTATAAACACAAAGCATGTTGAGCGGGAGACACAAACAGCTCCGTCTGAAAATAGGAGGTGTGCAGTCATTGGTTAACAGTCAAGATGTCAAACATCAGCCAATCACAGGCCACTGCACCTTTATGACGCCATAAGCTGTGGCTGTATGAGGCTTTAAAAGCAGGCGCGTAACACAGAGCAGCATTTTCTACTCGAACAGAGCAGAGCGCAATTACGCATTTCAGCAATGGCAAGAACCAAGCAGACCGCTCGTAAATCCACCGGTGGTGTAAAGCCCCGAGGAAGCAGCTCGCTACTAAAGCCGCCCGGAAGAGCGCCCCAGCCACCGGCGGCGTCAAGAAGCCCCATCGTTACAGGCCCGGGACCGTGGCTCTCCGAGAGATCCGCCGCTATCAGAAGTCCACCGAGCTGCTGATCCGCAAACTGCCTTTCCAGCGTCTGGTGCGAGAGATCGCTCAGGATTTCAAGACGGACCTGCGCTTCCAGAGCTCCGCCGTCATGGCCCTGCAGGAGTCCAGCGAGGCTTATCTGGTCGGTCTGTTCGAGGACACCAACCTGTGCGCCATCCACGCCAAGAGAGTCACCATCATGCCCAAAGACATCCAGCTGGCGCGCCGCATCCGCGGAGAGCGCGCTTAACCCCGCCGCTGCATCAGCCGCAGTAAACCCCAAAGGCTCTTTTAAGAGCCACTACATCACACTGAATAACACCCTATACAAAACAAAAAACAATACCAAAAAAATAGGAAAATAGTTCTGTCTGGGTTTACGTTCTATCCGTTTTAACATTTTAAGCTTTCCAAAAATACACAATAACACACAAACACACAGAACACTCACACAGGCAAAACGTGACAGATGTGTTAACCCCGGTGTGTAATGGAGTAACCTTAGATCTGTAAACAAATAATAATATAAACAACATACCATACTTATATTCCTTTAATGTATAAGTAGAGATAAAAACTATACAAACAGGGTTGCCACAGGTCCCAGAAATATTTCCAGCCCAATGACAACTCAAAACCCGCCCAAATGGAATGAAAACTAGCCCAATTTTTCAGTGTCCAATCAGATTAGACAACGGCTGGATTCCCACAAAGGGCCTTAAAATAAATTTATATAAGTTTATGTTTAAAGTATTCGCCTTTTGTCTTACCCAAATTCTTAATATCACACATATTTTTTTTAAATACACAATCTCACACCACAAAACTCAAATAAGAACATATCCTCTCCAAAACTTCCTCACCCCTGTTTACACACAAAACTTGTACTTACTTTTTCTCTTCTCAGCACTTCTCTCTGATGCTTTTCTCTCCAGATCTGCGGCTGTTCTGTTTACACACAAGCATCAATATTAAAATTAACACACTGTTAAACTAAATTAACATAAACTGGCTTTTATCAATATTATTAAAAAAATTTGCTTACTGTGTGAACTTGAACATTGTCCCTTTGTTTTTGTTGTTGTTTGTCTTCTCTTTTTTCAGAACTTTTCACAACATTTTCTTCTTAGATGGTCTAACTGCGCAGCCTCATTTTGATTACAGATTTGAACAGAACTATATACAATCTCAGGACTGTTTTATTTTTAGACATTGGTGCTTCTCAGGTGTGCTGAATAGATTTCAGCAGTAAAGAGAGAAAGCATCCGTGGTGATGGTTTAAATTCATGGCAGCATATGTTTCTTCTTTGCATGTAAGCTCGAAACCTCATTATATTTAGCAAAGAATTCTGCTCTAGCCTGTTTCGTAGCTTGTTCTTTATCAGTGACATTTGGGAAAATGAACGCTCAACTGCTGCATTGCTGAATGGTAGAGCAAGAAGACTCAATGCAAAATTCCCAAGATCTTCAAAGTTTCTATCACCTGCGGTATCTGTGTATGCAGAAACTTCTACCCAGAAGTCCTCTGTTTTGCCATCTTCTGCATTGTTCCATTCCAGAGTGTGAATTACTCTCCACTGTTGCTCTGCTTTTCCTACATCTCCCTTGAAGAGGTGGAAAAAGGGAAGATCATCAATCCTTGGCTTACTTGACGACAGAGTATGACTCGGTGACAGGAATTTGAGAGCCTCTAACTGTTTAATGTTATCTGGAAGTCTCTTCCTAATTTCCTTAGATAACTCTAGCATGTAGTCCCTGCACCTGCGTTTTCATGTCCTGTTCAGCTAGGTCACTTATTCCATTGGCTTCAAACAAAGCAAGACGGAAACTGCACCCCAAAGTCTACGGCATCAAGTGGCAAAAGATTCTCATCAGAAAGGTTAAACTCCATGATGTCTTGCCAGCTCTGGAATGTCTTCGGCAAACCTATGCGCTCAAGCAGGGACCGGTAAAATGTTAGAAGTTCCGTAAGAAGTTTTGCAGGATCAGGTTTGTCAAGTTGAAAGATTTTATTAAGTCTGTTTAACTCTGACACAATTGGTTGGATGAATTTCAGGTATATCAGGTTAATATTGTCACTATACATTTGGTACAGCAGTTCCGCAGCATAGCTCCTCTCACTGTCTTTTGTCAACTGAAAATGCAACTTAAGCTCCACATACTGTGGCAAGGATCCGGTTGATGCACTCACTAATAGCGAGCCACCTAGTGTCAGACAGTTGCAGAATCTTCAGTGTGGGCTTCCACCTACATTTATGGTTTTGTACGTTTCAGAATATTTTTTGAGACGCTGGGTGGCATTTGAAAACCAACTGTAGGTCTGAGAAACCATGTACTCAACATTTCTGGGGAGGACACTGACGGCTTTTGATGCACAGAGCTGAAGAGAATGGCTCACACACTTTATGTAGACAATATGAGGATTGCGGTCACAGAATTTCTGTAGCACTGAATTATGTTGCCCACACATTGTGTTACAGCCATCAGTTGCAAGACCGATGCAATTCAGTATGGACAATTTGTTTTCATCCAGAAATTTGAATAATGCATTTGCTATGGTAAGTGAATCACCAGCTACTATATTGATCATTCCTGCAAAAGTGCTAATGATTCGTGAGAGCTTTTTGCTGTAATATCTGACGACTATACACAGTTGTTTCTTTATGGGGGTAATTGAGAACCACTGATTTAATTTTTAAAATGATATCAGTAGCTTTTACATGTAGATTGCTGTAGATTTTGATAGCCGTTTCTGCAGTTCTAGACAAACATGATGATATGAAAGTCAAAGCATCTGTGCAGGAAGAGGCAGAAAACCCAAAGGGCTCCACCTCAGAACTAATAACAACAACAAAATATATAAATATAAAATACCTACAAAATATTTACAACATACATCAAAACAAAAATAATAAAAAAACAGAAATGATATACTCCAAAAACAAACAATATATGGTACATAATACCTAAAAAAAAAAAAAAAAAAAAAAAAAAAAAAAAAAAAATAATAATAATAATAATAATAATAATAATAATTGTATATATACAAAATACACTATAACAAGACATTTTGCTAGATGGGATAAACCATTCCATAATTTAATACCCCTAACTCTTATCAGAGATTGAACTCTACAAGTGAGATCTTTAGGAAGATGAAAAACACTTGAAAACTTGACGAGTAAAATAACAGTGAACCTGCTGAGAATTTACTTTAAAATACATTCTAAATTGCACTGGATATGTTTAACCCCCACTTGAATATATATTATACATATTTGGAAAATTATTATTATCATAGATAGTAACAACCTGAAATTTATGAAATAAAGAAGCAGGTGAAGTATATGTTTGATTGGATACGATCCTAACAAAACGCTGCTGAAGAATAAAGATTTTTTAAGAGTAGTAGGAAAAGTACTCGCCCAAACTATATTATAATATGAAAAATATGGATAAATTAAACTGATAGTAAGGTGTAAGAAGACACTCTTTGCTGTGCCCCTCAGTAGACTTAGTACTATTTTTTTTTATAAATCCTTAGGTATAATTTTTTACAACTAAAAATAATATATTAATATATATATATATCAAGATAATTTGTTTAAATTACACCAATTAGCATAAACAATTAGACCTTCATTTTGCATTATTAATCAATTAATTAAAATTTCAGTGAGAGAGAACTAAGGTTGTGTTTTCAACAAACATTTTACTGGAGTAAAAAATATTGGAAACCAATTCGACAAGACATTAACATAAATAAGAAATAGCAAATGGTCCCCACAGTATGGAGCCCTGAGGAACACCACAGAGTAAACTTTGTTTGCTGGAATAAAACCTTTAAAAACAAACAAACTGTCTTCTATTAAAAATTTAATTCTTCAAACCATTTATTTGGAAAATCATGAAAACCTTATCTGTACAAACCGTTTCCAATAAAATGTAATGAATGATAACTGTATCAAAATCTTGTGACAGTTCTAAAAGATAAACTGCAAGTAAATTCTTGATTTTTCAAACACAAGGGTTCTCACCTCAGACATCCCGCCTACAACATTAGCTAAACGTCTGATGCATATGGGACATCAAAAAGGCCTCAAGGGTGGACCATGACCAATGAAAGCCGCCATGAGCTCCAGACCTGAATAGCCGTTTTTTCTTCTTCGCTATTCATATTGATGTTTGTAAATAATAGAATTTGAGGTCTAAAGTGAAAAATAATTAATTGATATAATATTTTTTTTTTCTACATTTTTTAAATTAATTTTAAATAAATAAATTTTTAATCATTTCCAGTATTTTAAAATTGCTTTGTTTTATGTTTTAAAATTGCTCAAAGTTTCCTGCTCTAACCAGCGAAAGAAGGCGTGCGCCATGTGACGCGCGCTGGTTTCAGTCAGGTCCTGTAAGCAAAATGTAAAGGCATCCCTGCAAAGCACTTTTTTCTTTTTATTCGTTTTATGGTTAGTCTTGGAGAGCTGAAATAAGAAATATCTTGATCATACCAGAAGAGGCAAAGGCAGGTAAAGGCCTGGGAAAGGAGGCGCTAAGCGTCATCGTAAAGTTCTGCGTGATAACATCCAGGAATCACCAAACCCGCCATTCGTCGTCTCGCTCGCCGCGGCGGGAGTCAGCAGCATCTCCGGTCTGATCTACGAGGAGACCCGCGGGTGCTGAAGGGTGTTCTGGAGAACGTGATACGCGACGTCAGTCACCGCCACCAGTATGGGTAGAAAGACTGTCACCGCCATGGACGCTGTGTACGGGCTCAAACGACAGGGACGCACTCTTGCAGGATGGCTCGGAGAGATAAACATGGGTAGGAACAACAGGACACAACGGCAGCTTATAAGAGCCACCCACACTCTCGCTACTATAAAGAGTTAAAATTCATGTTTTATAGTTCAAGTGAATGATAATAATAATACAATATCGCTTAATAAATGTTCTTGTAGCTCAATGGTAGAGCACCGCGTTAACAAGCCGCTAAGATTAGTGGTTCGATCTCCCCGGAACACATGATGGGTAAAAAATTGATAGCCTGAATGCACTGAAAGTCGCTTTGGATAAAAGAGTCTGCTAAATGCATAAATTTAATAAACTCTCTTTAAAAAGTGAAGTTTAATGCTAGTGTTTATTTTATTTTTGTTTTGTTCCTCATATCGGATGTGTATGTACCAGGAGCACCTTAAAAAAAAAAAAACCGGATTTCACCGTAAATACAATAATAATAATTTGATTCTGAGAATGTAATCCATTACATGTTTAACTGTTATGTCTCTATTTTATTTTTTACTTTCAGTTGTTGTTGTCTAAGTTTCTGTCACCAAAACAAATCTCTCGTGTGTAGAACATACTGGGCAGAAAACATCTTTTTATTTTGATTTTTAAAATGGCTGGCTTGTATAAATGCAATTGCTGTGAGCCTGGCGTTCATAATGAGATAATATTTTTCATTTCTTCTTACATGGCATTTCCATTTGTTTAGCCTTCCTTTGCACAAAGAGTGATTTATAAAATAAAGAGAAAACACAACATGGCAATGATATTTAAGTTTGAGACGAAGTGGAAAATAGCAGAACAAACAGAGAAAGAAATAAAAAGTGTCTAATGCCTAATGCTTTCACCAGTTAGCACATTCTCTCAATGGGTTTATGAGAGGTTTATAAATTACACTCTATGATATTGATCTTATTGATATTGATGTTGATATTTAAGGCGCATTTGTTTCCGCATAAGAATATAACCATCAAAAAGAGCGGGAATCTGAAAACAAAGGGAAACATTAACGTGGAGCTGATGTCGTTCAAACATAGGAATAGCGGTGGGCGGGACTATCACTCCTCCGCCTGTGATTGGCCCTCGTTCCAGTCGTGATGCTTTGAATTCCAATTAAAACACGAGTTTATGGGTTTGACCAATCCAGAAAACACACAATCAGCAGCTTTCCACATCTCTGTGTAAATTAGCATAGATCAGTGAATAAATGTCTCTGTCCCGCTCATTCTGATCATCGTTTCTTGAGGTTTTGATCTCCAGCAGCATCATGCCAGAACCAGCGAAGTCCGCGCCGAAGAGTTGCTCCAGCTCCAGAAGGCCGTCACTAAGACCGCCGCTAAAGTAGGAAAGGAAGTAGCGCAGAAAGTTCAGGAAGCGAGAGCCACACCATCTACGTGTACTAAAGTGCTGCAGCAGGTTTCATCCCTGCGGTACCGGGATCTCTTTCGAAGGCGATGGGCATCATGGAACTCTTTCGTCAACGACATCTTCGAGCGCATCGCCGGTGAAGCGTTCCCGTCTCGCTCACTACAACAAGCGCTCCACCATCACTTCCCGAGAGATCCAGACCGCCGTACGTCTGCTGCTGCCCGGGGAGCTGGCCAAACACGCCGTGTCTGAGGGCACCAAGGCCGTCACCAAGTACACCAGCTCCAAGTAGGCTCCCTGCAGCCTCTCATTGACGACAAAGGCTCTTTTAAGAGCCACCCAGCTTCTCCTTAAAAAGAGCTTCTAGTGGTAATATTTTATAGTAAGGTTCAATTATAAATGTAAGTTGATCAATGATTGTTTCAAGGTCTGATATTAAACGTGATTCTCAAACTTTAGAATCGTCTATGATGGTAATACAACGTATTATTTATTGAGAGAATCAAATTGCAAGAGTTATGGGAATCATTGCATTTTGAATGAAGATCAAATTTTACTCTATATCTATTGTATATAATGTTGTATACAGACCAACCCATAATGGCTGAAAGCTACATTTGGGACTTTAAAAAAAAAAAAAAAAAAAACTTCTTCAACTGAAACTATTTTGTACTAATGCAATTTTTATTTTTGAAAGCACAATAAAGTGTGGATCTTGCAAGTGAACTCTAGATTTATCTCATCAGACTTTATTCAATCTGTTGTTTATTACTTATTAGTATGGAGCAGAGTCCTGCAGTCCTGAGATCCTTTTCTATGTACTTACTATCGCCTCAGAAGATGACCGAGATACAGAGACAATACACAAACAGCTCTAAATATTACCCGCATTGTTTATTACTGTACCACAGCTTACATGGATCAGCTGTCATAAAGAGAAATTATGTTGGAAAACTCTTTATAAATTATACATATATATATATATATATATAATGTATTCAGGACAGAGAAGACTTGAGACTGGAATATATGTGGCATGCTACGCTTTGATTGTCAGCTTCTTTTCTCTTAATCTTCTCTTTTTATATAAACTTGGATTTTATTTTTTCTTCACTTATTTTTGTTTCTAGATTGTTTGTGTTGTATTCAATATATTCCTATATTCATGGTCCATGCACGAAGTTCTGGGTTTTGAATCGCTTAATTTTGTTTGAAAGAAAACTCAAAAACAATCAATAAACCAATCCTTAAGGTTTTTTTTTTTTTTGCCTCAGGAGTGTCTACACATATTTAGAGTGTTAATTCTTTTTACTGCAAAAGTAAATAATGATTTGGCCATAGAAACAGTTGATTTTTAAGTTATGAAACTATATTTAATATTTTCCAACACATAATTTCTTACTTTATTTTTCCTCGTCCCACCGCCTTGAAAGAAAAAAGCCAAGTATACTGGAACTTGAAAAAAAAGTGCAAATGGAGCCCATCCCAAGTTGGACATTCATGTAGCCTGAGCTTTTAAACATACCTTGATTGGATTTTTTTTTTTTTTTTTTCATTGAGTCATTATTCTTTTTAACCCCCTCCCCTTCTATATTATATTATATAGTTCTTGTGTATGGGCCATTGTGTGTTTTTGCTTCATCACACTCTCACACACACTCTTCAAACAACAGCATCAGTTGCATCATGGACTCTGTAAGGATCACAGGAGACGCGGCTCAAGCTCTCCTTAGGTTCTGCAAGACTTCAGCTCCAGGAACTCAAGAGCAGATCATCTTCTGCTAGTCCTCCTCTGGGGAATATTCTTCATCTCCAGAGTCAGTGAGGTTCTGCCCTCCCCTCTCTTCTCAACTTTCCCCTCAATTTTCCCCTCATTTCTCTTCTCCCCCCCCCCCACAGTTATTTCACTCTACAGCAGGACACGTCTTGAGTCACACTGTTTATTTTTTCTGCGTCCTCTTCTAGGTGAGAGGCAGGGTTCATTCATATATAAGACTGTAGAATAGCCTGGGAACTATGTCTAATAAAAAGAGACTGATGAGGATGTCTCGCACTCACAGACGACTGCTGAGGGGGGGGGGGGGCTGAGGGCGCTGGCCGTGCTGCGCAATTCATCAATGAACTCACACATCTTTCACTTCATCTTTCAAAAAGAGGCTCGGTGTGAACGTGGCATCATCAGGGAAAAAAAAAAGAGGATTTCTCAGAAGTCGACTTTGTACCCCCCCCCCCCGACCACCACAAACACCAAACCAACAAACCAAACAAACAAAAAACCAAAAAAACATAACCCAAAACAAAAAAAAAAAAAAAAAAAATACGAAAAAAAAATGAAAAAAAAAAAAAAAAAAAAAAAGAAAAAAAAAAAAACAAAAAATCCTGAAAAAAACAGAAATATTAGGATTTAGACTTTTTAAATGTGGTAGGTTTTGTTCAAACTGCACAACGAGGGAACACATTTAATGAACTTAATCAGAAGTTATTGGAATCTGGATGAGGAAAAATATTTCTAATTATGCTGCATTATTTAGACTCTGGTCCATGTGCAGGATGTTTAGGCCAGCTGCTATAATGCGGCGCTTTTCGAGAAGAAAGTTCCTCAGAGATCGAAGGAGGCAGGAGTCCCTCAGACTGAGAGCAGTGTTAGAGAGTAACACTGACCCTCCCTGCTGCTGTGCGGTGAGCCGAGCGAGTCAGTCACGTGTAGTGTGGTGGACCCGGGTTACACTTCCACATTCAGCGTTTCCTTTCCATCTCGAGCACCAGCCAGCTGTCCAACACAGCTTCAAGAGATACTCCACCACAGATGAGTGCTCGACACATGCGCAGAACCACGAGGTGCACGGCTGTTTCAAATATACTCTTGGCTTCTTCACGCCGATCGCTTAAGCCGGCATTTTTTGTCTTATATGCAACTCTCTGTTCTGGACTTGCACAAAACTGCTTTACAATGCAGTCATTTTCCAAAATGTAATTTATGGTAAAATATGAAGTCTGTTATCACCAGTTTAACCACAGACAGAGAGACGCTGAAGATAGACGCACAGAGAAAAAATACTTGCAGCAGGCAGATCACCCACTGTTCATGATGCACGAACTACTGTAAGAAAATCTCAATATTGATTTGGGGGTTTATATGAATGTAAGTGTTTCTGAGGGGAGGAGTGTCTGGACCGTATTCAGGAAAGTTTATGTGGTATTTTCTTTTCATCTGGTCTCTGTATAGTTTATATATTAAAGCAGTGTTTCAGCACAGCTTTGTTTACAGCGGTAACCAAGGAAAACGCTCCTGCATCTGGTCTGTGTCTGTTGTTCCAGAGGCGCCACCTGCTGTCAGAGAGTGAATCTGCATCTCATTCAGAGGCTTCTGCTGTTTGTTTCGTTCAGACATCTAGTATAATTTCACAAATCTTGCCGTAGAACATTCTTGTTTTTGCTTCAGATTTGGTTATATTAAAAATTAAATTATGTGTATGATTATTATTATATACCCTAAATGATATGTATATGAATTCAAATAATTAAAAATTAAATAATTGTAATTTACAGATTTAGGTTAAATAAAGATGTCAGTTCTTTTTTCTCTCTCTCTTTGTAAGGAAACAAACCAAAAAAAAAAAAAAACTAATTCAATTGTTTCTACTACATTCTGTATGCTGCTCAAATCTCAGACCCGGCCGGGTGCCTAGTTCAAGGTATGTCGAAAAAAACTCCCAACCATTTTCTCCTCAAATCATACCGAAATCGCTGCAGAAAGCTATTGTGACCCAGTGTTTACAAAGTGAAACGTTGCAAGGATGGTTTCAAACACTCTTATTAAAAAAAAAAATAAAAAAAAAAAAAAAAAAAATTATGTCTAAACTAAATGTAAACAACGATACAGGACGATTTTGAAGTTGGAGGAGAAAAGTGTTGGGAGGAGTTTTAAGACGTATCTAGGAAACGCTGTACACAGAGTATGCATCTGGGGGCTAGACAAGAACAGCAAACAAGTGTGTATTTATTTTTTTATTATTTATTTTATTTTTTATTTTTAAGAAAAATTACAGGTCGCTTGGTTATATAAGCTGCGACTGATAAATCTCTTAGGCGACTGAAGCAAGTGGATCTTGGATGACATGGAGGTGAGTACATGATCCAGGAGATTTGTATTCTGAAAGTGGAGTGGAGTAGTATATTATTTTAATATCTTGGCCGGTCATGTACTCCCTGCATGGAAAGATATGTTTGTTTAGTTTTGGTACGGTGATCGCTCCGCACAAGAGTTTGTATGGTCTTTGTATAACAGCAATAATCTGTTCACTCACAACTTGTCTAGAAATGTATGATGAATCGCTGAATGTTTGTTGCTGTTAGATACTTCTTGTAGTTCTGATAAAGAATAGAGAGACGTACGGTTTAGTGGTATCAAACTGCAGTGCTGTATCAATAACACATATAAACATGTACTGTTTGTGTGGGTTACCAATCGATCGTGGGCTCAGTAATGGTGATGGGTGTTCTGTTATTGACCTGCGCCTGCACGCACGGTAGACCAAATCACAACAGACTGCAGGCCATCAGACCAATCAACAACAGTTTAGCGTCACGCAAAGGAGGAGTTTGGAAAAATGAATCAAGTAAATTAATTGTTTGGGAGGTCACCTGCGCAAAAAAGGGAACAATAAATGCATATTTTAAGATGATGAAAGTGTTTTTGACCCTGCATGCACGCCAATCTTTTGTTGGAGACTCCCCAAAACCAAAAATATGAACCTTTCATTATCCATAGGCCAAGGGCACTTTAAAACAACATCGCCTCCGAACAAATACTTCCTTAAAAAAAAAGAAAAAATAAAAAGGGGGATCACAAACACAGGCTTATTTCTGATCTGTGTACAAATGTAAAAAATCAGCTTTAGTGCCAGTGTAAAACGCAGCCATTGGTTTTGGAGTTATGACTTCAGACAGACTTCCAGACTATCTCTCAGTGTTTTCGGAGAGGGAATGCAGATTTTATTTTATTTTTTCTTCCCCACCACATCTGTCTACTATTGTTATAGGACAACCATTTCAGATAAACCTGACCGCTAAATTGTTATTGTAAAAACTACAGCGGGTAGTCGGTAATTGGTTGCTTTCCATTTTCCCTTTTAAGAGGTCAGTTCTGTGCCAGAATAAACTGCAAAGTGGACCAGACTTCCATTGCTGACAGTCAAAACTAAAAGACGTTCAGATCTAGGCTAACATTACTACAACCACTGTCTCTCTTCTTCAGTCCGACAACAAAAACCGCTTAGGTTTTCTGTCAAGAAACAGTCAAATATCAATGTAGGGGATCAGGCCGGGTGGTGTGTAATATGTACCTTGATGAACTGGAACGCCGCCGCCTCCCTGTAGAAGCCTCGCAAAGCCTGAAAGTGGAAACGGTCCCCAGCCGGTTTTGATCCTGTGCTATTTGACTCAGGTTCTTGCTGGATTCCCTAACACTGCTCACCGCCACGAGGGCTGATACATTCACGGCAGCTGGTGACAAGACAAAGCATCCAGATGTGCAATAGCCGTCTCTCGGAAAAGCATCCAGGTGTTGATCTGTGTCAGCCCCGTAGGCATAGAAGAGATCAGCTATTCTTGTAAACCTAAAAAATTCATAAACATTAAACAAGACGTGAAGGACAGGAGTGCTTAGTCTGTAAAAAAAACTAACGCCTACAGAACTAACTTCACCTTTGTTTTGCCGCTCAATCTCTTTTTGTTCCAGTCGGTTTTTTTTCTCAGTCTTTAAGGATCTGTTCTGCTTGGTCTTGTGCAGCTGAATGTCAAGATAGGCCTAGAGAAAAACAACAGAGAGAACAAGATGAGCTCACATCTGGGCGATAATATGCAACACTTGGTTTGTTTGCACTTCACTTTTACACACACACAAACAAAAAACACCCACACACACAACACTCACAAAATTCCCTTCTGAGAATCCCCACCGCCATCTTGACGAGCACTGATCATAAAATGGCGGTTTGTATTAAAATGAGCAGAGACACAGAAATAGCATGTAACTTCATTTAGCTGAAGCCGTAAATGCTACACAATGATAAATGGCAGTAACTGGCGTATCAGTTCAATACTGTATGTTTGCACCAGGACGTTACTTTCAACAAGAAGAGTAAGATGAAATAAGATGATAGTGATTTTCATGTTCTCTCTTGAAATCGCAGATTTCGTTCAAACTGCTAATTAATTGATTTGCTAACGTACACAAACCAGGTTCCCGCCATGTGAGTTTGACAGGAGCCGGTACATGTTTGTGACGGTAGGAAACATCAAACAATCAGTCTTCGGTTACACTGCAGTTTTATTGAGAAAAATGCTGAGCAAAGACTCTTACTAAGGAATTAGCACCAAAGCCAGGCTTCTCGCATATTAAACGAACACCAGAGGTAAAACAATGTTTAAAAACTCTGCTTTTCACCACGAGGGCTATCTTTAAAACAGATAATACTCTGGAAGCCTCCTTAAGTCGTAAGTTAAGAGTCCATGTGCTGACCGTACTGGGGACTGTTGCGTTTTTGTGTTCACGGAAACATGAACTCCAGCAACAGTAAGTTATGGGACTGCGCCATTCTTCTCGATTCAGCTGACATGCTATCGAGGGCGACCTGGAGTCGCCATCGCTGGGGGTCAATCACGCTACCAGCGGGCTTTAGGTTTATGACTCAACGATGCGTGGTGCGGCGATGCTGTTGTGGTCTGCAAACACCGTCTACCCCAAACATCCACCAAAAACATCAAACTTTTCAACACGGTGGAAGAAAACCTCAGGCAGTACCGGTCGGGCAGCAACACATCCAGCACCATCACAATGGAACACTGGGGGGGGCCCACCAAGGATGTGTATGGTGCTGAGCCCCCTCCTCTTCAATCACTCTGCTGACCCTCGACTGCACACCGGCCACACAGCTCCAACCTCTTCATACGGTTTCGGATGACACCCACTGTGGTGAGTTCATTAGCAGCAGAGAGCGCATGAGAGTCTCCGGACCAGCATGACTGAAGGACAGCTTCATCCATCAGCTGTCAGGAAGCTGAACACGCCCCCCCCCAAACACACTTTGGAATCGGATACAGAAACCCCTATTGGACGTTTTGTTTTAAGTGTGAGCCGATGTAAGAAGGCAGGCACGTGGCGGACACAGCGGACCTACCTTGAAAATCACTCATGGTGTTCTTCAGGTTTTGATGGCGCGGTCCCGAAAAGTTCACTCAGATGGTGCAAGCGTTGCCGGAGGAACAAGCGCTCATCCAGACAATAGTAGCGGAACATCTCAGTAGTTGCTCTAGATTAATTCTCCTCCTCATGTCTCCGAAGCAGGCTCCACCAAGCTGATGCTAAGGAAAGCCGGGGCAGCTCCAGATGAGGCTGGACGTGCTGGCGCAGCATTATGGGTACACGGTCACACTTCAGGCAGGTTTTAACCGGCCACTGGACCCTTTCCGTCTCCGCTGGCGGCCTCGGGACAGTAATCACAGGAACCTGGGCGCTCTGAGAAGTGTCGCACCGGCGCTCTGGGTGGAGCGTCTGATTGACACTTAATGCTCGGATACCGTCAGCAATGTTGGCAGTTTGAAGTTCCTTATCGCAGGTTGGCGGAGCTATGCGACTCTGCAGGCACTCGGACATCGCGAGACGGCCGTGGTCCGAGCGCCTCTGCGTCCAAGGCAGGCAAGGGCAGGCAGACGTTATGACCGCGAGGGGCAGCAGGTGGGGATCACGGTACAGATCCAGGAACACTGGACACGCCAGCTCCTCCTCGAGAACGCCTTTGTTGTCTCCAGCAGACGCCGCCATGATCCAGACGACCTTTGGAGAGCCGGACTCACAACAGATCTAGCGCTACTGCTAACAATACAGTTTGTTTCCCCATCCAAGCAGTGTGGAGAATTTGCCAAATTTTTGACTAGTTTAACCAAAAGAGGACACTCATTGTCATCTCCTAAATCCATTATTTTGGTTTATTTTGGTGATAATATAATTGTCAAAATAAATAAATACATAAAGTACTTGTAATGATATCTTCCCAGCTGAAGACAATCCAATTTGTTTTAAATAATAACACTGAATCAGCATTATAGAGAGTCCCAGTTACACTTCTATTTCGATAGTCCACTTTAGGACATTAACGTAAAAAAAAACAAAAGTATTTGTAACTACATGTCAGCTAACTCTCAGAGCATCTGTAGACTGTTAGGGTTGGGGTTAGTACAATAAGTGGTTGTACTTGCAAATATATCTTTGCTAATCAGTAGAACCCTCTGTTGAGCTACAAATAGACAGTGTCAATAGATATTAGAGCCATTATTTTAAATACTTGAGCAGTACGCAGGCGGTGGACACTCGCTGTGTCAGCCCACAAGAACAAGAATACGCTTTTTACGCAGTATTTACACTTTGGTTTGAAACCAAACAGACACACGGAACAGCCATGCTGGATACAGAAAGAGAATACCCACCGCCTGCGTACTGCGCAGAATTGATACAAAAATGGCACTTCGCTGATTTGGAGAGACACAGAGGAGAGGAATCTGTTGAATTAAAGTTGTCATTTTGTTTTCTTAGTGTACAAATAAGTATTCTTGTCGGCTTCATAATGTTACGGTTGGAAATCAATGCTGGACAGATGGAGTATTCTGACGCTTGCTTTTCTATACTCTTCCCTGAGATTGACATTGTTATTTATTTGGACCAGTCTATGGGACCGTCACAAGCCTCCCTGTTTTCATCCAGAATATCTGTAAATTGTGTTCTGAAGATGAATAAAGCTTTTAATGGTTTGGAACCATATTAGGGGGGTATGGATTAATGACAACATTGTTCATTTGGGGGTGGAGTAACCCTTTATACAGACGGCTGTCAATACTCTCAACGACTGCTGGTTGCATTACAGCTGCCCAAAAGTACTTTTAGGTAGCACAACACCTAAAGAGGACTATTGGCAATAAAGTGTTAACAAAGTTCCTGCAGGTGCCCATCATTACGGGTCCAAGCAATCTCAACAATCGGGTCCTAGCACTGGCATGCATCAATAAAACTTGATATTGTGGATATTGTGTTTGTCTGTTCTACATAATTAGCACAATACACTACCAGTCTAAAGTTTTTAAAGAATTTGTCTGCTCACCAAGCCTGCATCTGCATGTGTTCACAAGTACAGCCAAAGCAGTACTAGTCAGGGACTCTTTATAATATGTAAAGGTGCCCCTATTATGCCATTTCCAATAGAGCCTTTACATGCCGTGTGTAAAGCAGATGTATGTGAATGGTAACCGATCAGCGAAGCTGTAAAGCTGAAAGTGAACGGTAAATAAATTTATCGTCTCCCAAAATAACGAACTGACTCGCTACAGCTCTGAACCCAAGTCGCTAGTAATTAGAACTTCCCACTTCCGGACCCGCTACCCATTTGCATTAATTCCTGCACTAGGTTCCCGCTGGCCGGTCATGAACAACTTGACTCCCGCACACAAAAACAAACCCCCCCCAAACAAAATCACATTCTTTAATTTGAGGAGTTAAAAAAAAAATAAAAAATAAAATAATCAATAAACAATATCCCTTGTGGCGTTTCAAAGCGGGGAATCACCAAACGCTGACTCCTTGAAAGATGGATCAGTACCCTCCGTTTATTTGGATCAGCTGCACTTAATACACAAGTAATGATAAATACTAGATCGTCTTGGTATTTTCTATGTCGAGCGTCCAAAATACTGAGAACTCTTTAGCAAAAGGACATATCGTTTCTCTACACCGCTGTACACGGCAGGACCAATCAGAGCAGAGCAGGCCATCTGACCAATCCGAGCGTGAGCAGGACGTCTGACCAATCAGAGCGGAGCAGCCGCCTGACCAATCAGAGCGGAGCAGGCCTCATGGAAAGGAGGGTTTAGAGGAGACTGAATATTGACATGTTCGAACGAAATCGTTTGAGAATCGCTGAACTTGAATGATGTGATATTAAATGCATATTTTGAGGGGGAAAATATCACAAACGTTGTTTTGACGTTGCATTGTAGGAGACCCTCAAAAACAATATTAGGAACCTTACAAATGGCATCAGAGGGATTAATTTAAAATAACTGCTTCTATGTGCAATCTCTGTTAAAGTGTAATGTATTTCTGTGGATGTGCCAGCTGTATTTTCAGCATCATTACCTTAGCTCAGTGTCATACATGATCTTCAGAAATCATTCTAATATGATGATCTGTTGCTCAAGAAACATTTCTGATTATTATCAATGTTATGTTGAAGTATTTTTTTTTTTTTCACCATTCAGGTTTCTTTGATGAATAGAAAGTTCAGAATAATTTTGTAACATTGCAAATGTCTTATCATCACTTTCTTTTGATCAATTTAAAGCATCATTGGCAAATAAAAGTATTAATTTCTATAATCTATATAACACAATGTTACAAAGCTTTTAATGTCATATGAATGCTGATCTTGGATCTTCTATTCATCAAAGAATCCAAAACGGTAAATTGACAGATGCAGAAAGTACTACATTTTTTTTTTTACTATGCCTTATAATAATGTGTGTATGAAGCCAACAGCTTACTCTCCCAGCAGCTCTACAGGAAGAGAAAGCAGAAAGAGATCAGGAATCAGTCTGCAGAGGAAAATGTTTTACCAATTCATTGCTGCACACAACTATCACATCCCATCAACAGACAGAGGCTGACAACAAGAGCTCTCTCACAAAAACACACACCTGACAGCAGCACAATGAAGATCACAGCACACACACTTTGATTCAGTCACAAACAAACATTAATTGTTCTGTGGTTCACCTCGTGTTCTGGGATGACTATGAACTAAAGCATTCCCACACCAGAGACACGCCCTGCTTCTCTTCAGTGCTCTTAATCTCACACAGTTTGAGTTCTGACCTACATGCAGCCGCTTAACAATTACTTTTAATGATATTTCTGGAAAGAATCCACAGATTTGCTTTTGATGCACTGGTTGTGCAGCTGCTAGATCTTACACAGACGTATAAACTAATGCACGCGTGTACAATCATTCTAGTGAATTACTCTATAAGCGCTTATAGCCGCACAAACCTGAGAATCGGATCGCGTGAAGTTCCTGGTTGGTTTCTTCGTGATGTTTTGCTCTTATTGTGAAGAAGAGTTCTTATTCATGATCCGCTCCTTTCTCTCGCGTTTCCGCTAACCAGGAGATTTTAAACTGCTGTCCGTTACGATGACATTGTTGCAAAACACCTATACGGGGAACAAGCACGTCTGATTAAAAAGCAGAATTTAAAATATTTATTTTTCAGATGCCGCCCCTGAACGCGAAAATGATTACTACTATGCCAGTTGCGTTCTGGCTACAGCAAAGCGCTCTGAATAAATGACGTCAACCAATCAGAAGACTCGGTGCTGATATCACGTGGACCAGTGTACCGGATGCTGCCGTCACACGTCATCGCGGGCTTGCTTCTGTCAGTGCGCAATAGCAAAAGCACGTTTGATCGCAGTGTTGTAGTGGTTCGATGGAGGAGTTGTATAAAATGCCAAAGGTAACAAAATACAAATTAAATAAATACACCATTAGTGCAAATAGGGACATTACATGCAAAGCACCATCTCTAGACATATGCAACAGTCAAGTAATATCACAAAAACAAAAAGCTTTAACCAAACTAACTTTACACATATAAATAATTAATTGTTTTAATAAGCTTTGAGATGTTGGAAGACGAAAATAGTTTGGGACATACGTTGAACCTTTTTCAAAAAAACAATATATAAAGGATTTTGATGAGTGAATTACTGCGGGATATGAATGTGCAAGACGTAACAATAGGTAATAAAAAAGCTTCATTAATCTTTGTCTTTTTGAATATTAAAGAAGCCAAAACAGTACACCCTTTAAAAAACAGAGAGAAACCCGGGAGCAACTGCGTGGGTAAATTAGAGAATTTAATCCAAAAAAGCGTGTGGAGACAATCCCAAAAATTGCATATCAGTTTCATTGGGTCACCCCCAAAAAGAGCAGCTTTACTAGTTTGGGAAAACTTTTCAAAAACCTTTTGGTAATCGTTTTAACTTGAAAGAGATTTCCCCTAACCCTTTTTATTTTTATGTATTCCGAAAAACATAGTCCATACGTTTTCCAATCAATATTGATCAACCACATGCCTTCCAATAAGACACCACTATGGATTGTTACAAGCTCCTTTTGAAAAGATTCTAAAACTTTACAGTTTACATTATGAAGTAGGTGACAAAAAACATAGTTTGCCTCCTGGGATTTCAAATGGGGGCTTTAAAAATAAAGATCAAAATGCTGGATGTCTAACATATTCCCTTAAAAGGCTAACAGCTCCTTTGGGAATAGTGTTCCAGATTGATGGAGAAATTTTTTTTTTTTTTCTTTGGGGTTAAAATTTTTACAAAAAATTTTTCGTAAATTAAAAAAAGACCTTCTGGTTAAAAAACGGGAAACAATCGTGGGATTAATTTAATGCCCAAAAGATAAAAACAACTTTTCTTTTTAAGGGGCCCTTGAAGTCGGAGTAAAATCCGGATTTGCACTGTTAATAAACTTTTAATGCAAAAACACTCGATCCGAGAGGAACCAATAGAGGCCAGAAAAAACCCCCGCTGTTCCGAGCCAAATCCCCTGGCTTCCAGAAGCGCCGAGCGAAAGGAATACGTTCCGTTTATGAATATGAACAAGCTACACAGCCTGAAAATATCCCCCCGAAGAATAGACAGGACTGAAACAGAGCACGAGGGGTTTAAACGGGGGAAAATGAAGCTGCTGTGATGACGAAGAAGGAAGAACAGGGTTGGACATCTTCAGGGACCAAGGGTGCCGGGGCTTGGAGAACGGGTTTAGTGAAGGGTGAGGACAGTGGGGCATTGAAGAGAAGAGTCTTTTTAAACATACTCCAGCTCTGTGGGACAATAACCAGCCGCCTTTTAAACCAGGAGGATCTTCCTTTTTAAGAGCCTGCTCTGACATCCAAGGGCCCGGGGGTCGCAGAGGGGGCCCCGGTTCATCCAAGAGATCCCCGCTCAGGTTTGTGACAAACTCTTCATTACAATGAAGCTGGGAGACACAGACGTTGCACACCGGTGAGAGACCCAAAAACTGGGCTCTGTCCAAGGCCCTTCCCCCCGTGCAACACAAAAAAACCCCTTTAGCTGAAAATCAGTGAAAAGGTTCAGAGTGGGAAAATGCGGCCCACTGGCGCCTCATCTGGAGAAATCTGTCATGTGCCGCCGTGGGAAAACCCCGGACCCAAAACCCCCGGGTTGCCACCACGATGACGCAGAGAGCCTTCGGGGAGGAAAAACAGTGTAAAAACGCCGCACCATATCACCTGGACCCAAAACCGGGTTTCCACCTGAAGCAAGCGGGCTGGGGCCTGGTGTACCTGGATGGGAGCCCCCTAAAAAATGGTTGTGCTGGAAAAGGGTTTAGGAGGGCCCCAGGGGGTTTACCCTGTGGTCTGGGGGTCCTACGCCCCCGGTTTTGTGGTGGGGACACTTACTGTCAACAAACACCCCTTCGGGTGGGGAGTTAAACCGAGGGACTCTCTGGGCTCCTAACAATCCCACTCTTTCAAAAAGAGTAGAGGTGTCACCTCGGCATCCTGGCTAAATTTGCCCATTGGCCTCTGACCACCATGGCCTCCTAACAATCCCACTATCTGCTGATTGGCTTCATCACTCTCCCTCTCCCCAGTAAGCTGGTGTGTGGTGGGCGTTCTGGTGCACTATGGCACTTCTGGTGTATGAGGAGATACCCCCTTACAATGTAAAGCGCTTTGAGTGGCTAGAAAAGTGCTATATAAATGTAAGGAATTATTAATTATTATAAGAATCAGTGGAGATTGTGAATACTGTAGTATCATACTGTTTTTCTCAAATGTCTCAGATGTAATTGAAATAAATTGAGTTGTATGTGTTCTTTATAAGAACCAGAGGACAATACACTGGATCATTGCTACACTAGTTTAAGCATGCCTACTGGGTGGACAGAACAAGGTGGAAACAAAAACACTGCTGCCAAGCCGGGCTTTTGTCGGGGGAAAAGAGCGAATACAAAACATCGTGGTTATGCCTCCGACGACAGTAAAGCCAAAACCCGGGGACAGGGAACATAGAGTCTCATTTTCACTAAAAGACTCCCGACATGTGGAAGGACTAAGGACCATCTTTGCCTTTGGGAAAAAAACCTTTTGCAAAGGGAAGCAGACCCCCCCGGGCTGGGCCAAAACTTTCTACGGGGCCCCTATGAAAACATCCCAAACAGCGTGAAGTCTGCCATCACGCGTCAGGAACAGCAGTCAGAAGCCGCGATAATCAGTTAATCACCGTGCCTTAGGGCAGGTTTGGAGGTTCTAAGCGAAAATGAACGTCAGGAAAACAGCCGTTACCTGATGGGATTTCCCGGGCCCTTTTGTTCTGGGGGTCCTGCCCTTATCATCTCGGCTGTTTGGTTTACATTATTTTTAATGAGTTCCCCTTAACTGCCTCGGTGGGTTCCCATCTCCATTTAAACAATCTGTTATCATCCTGTGCCTAAGAACAATAACCCCTCTTCCCTGAATGACTTCGTCCAGTTGCATCATACTATTCACATCATAGTAATGAAGGTCTTTGAGGGGACGGGTTAAAAAGTACATTGCTCCTCCACCACAGGGATACTTTATACCCTGTTCAGTTTGCCTACGGCCCCAATCGAAACCACCCGGAAAGATGCCATCTCTCACATCCTGCACTCTTTCTCCCCACACACATTGACATCAATAACATGGGAAATATACGAAGGCTGCGTATTTATACGACTATAGCTCAGTTTTCAAATACATAGTCCGCCCTAAAGCTAGCTTCTCAAATCATGGACCTCGGCCTGAAATTTTATTGAAATGGAAATTTTGATTTTTCCTCACCGGGGACCCAAGTGGGGAAAGAGGCCAGTTCCCCCTCCAACCCCCCATCCCCCTTAAAATTTGGAGCCCCACGGGCTGTGTTCCCCGAGTCCCCCCCCTCTCTCTTAAAGAGGTGGCTTTCCCCCAGGTCCCATTTTTCAAATTTTGGGTGGTTTTGGGCCTCATTTAAAAATAAAGAGCTATTGTTTATTAGAAAACACAGGCCCGCCCTTCTCCTCTTAATTTATAAAAAAAGGGGCCCCGTTGGGGTTTTCCTTTGGGAAACACCCCTTTTTCCGAAGGGGCCCCTTTGGACCTTGGGAAAACCCAAACCAGGAAAAATTTAAAAACCCGGTAATAAACCGCAAAAACTGTACCCTCTGGCCCGCTGAGGAAAAAAGGGGGCCCCCGCAAAAAAAAAAACCTGAAAACTTTTATTCAGGGCCCCCAAAAGGTATTGACTCATTTTATCTCAGTTTTGGTATGGGAACAGCTCCATCAGGGCTGCAAAGCCCTGCAGAGAGTTTTGGCCTTTTGCTGAGGCCTCTCAGGGTCGCTCTCCCCTCTCTGCAGGAAAATCTTTCCTTTAAAAGCTGCAAAAAACGAGCTGTTAAAAAATCAAAGGACCTTTCCCTTCCCCCCCAGTAAAACCCTCTTTTCACTTTTCCGGCCTCTGTAAGCACTTCTGTAGCCTTTGGCAAAAACTGAGAGACTTAGGAGGAGTTTTCCTTCCTTCTTCCCCGGCCATCAGGGGCTCCTAAACTCAAACTCAGTCTTTTACTTCTACAATGACTTTCACTAAATATCACTTAATATCAGTAAGCTATCGCTTCTCTACCTCATATCTACCTCCTCACTGACGTACTGACAGTGTCACTACCTGGTTTTGCACATTCGCCTCTGTACTAGCCTGGGTATCTTAATATTTAAGACTACAGTATACTTTTCATGCAGCATTAGTTTCTATTCTTTAGTTATTCTACAGTATACATCTTTTTTATATATTTTATTCTTATATATTTGTATTGTTTACTTTTATTTTCATTCTTCATACCTAGTATTTATGTAATATTTTCCTCATGTTTGTATTCGTTAATAAGTGCAAGTCCATGGAGCGGACCCTGATCACATTCACTGCTTGTAATATATGCTCTATAATAATCGTGTATTTGTCAAAAAAAAAAAAAAAAAGGCCGGTAGTGAGCGAGCTTTGTAGGCATTCTTAAACTGAGTGTACACAGATCCGTGTATTCATTCCTAG